>NW_028289276.1:175000-223375 GCF_059628265.1 Tinamus guttatus | reverse complement strand
ACCAAGGACAAAGAGACATGGGAAAAGCTGGAGAGATGCTGGGGTAAGAACACGGTGGGGAGGCAGGCCGGGTGTCTACAAGCTGCAGGGAAAAAGGCACAGGCATGGGAAAGTGTGGGACAGCCCAAAGGGGAGACAGCCGAGAGCAGTGCCACAACCAAAAACCTCCTCAAGAACTAGGTCTGTGTTCTCTTGGCCATGGCTGCTGTCTCTGCCATTGAGACTTAGAAGAAAAAACTTCTTCCTTCTGGCAACAGGGCCTCCCTGCCTGCTTTCCCCCAGGGGCCACAAGAGGTCCTGGATCAGTGTCCTGCCCCAGGCCTTGAACACCCCCACTCACACACTGCTCCAACCAAAAGCCTTGGGTAAAGCATGGTGGAAAGGATGTCTGTACTCAGGGACTGGGCACCTCTATTTGGTCATTCTGCTTGAAAACACACATGTAGGGTTGACTTGGCATCAGAGGCACCTGCACTTTGCATTTTTCCTATGTTTAATCATGACTTCCAACTCTCTGCTCTAATCAGCCCCTGGGGAGGCTTTGCTTGGTAATGAACCACAGTGGGACCCATTAACCCTCCAAGAAACTTGGGGATGTGCCTCTGACTTGAACTTCTGGAGAAGTTTCTTCAGTCTCCTCTCAGCATCAGAGGTTCATGAGCTCAGCACCAACTACTCCCAAAGGGTCAGTCAAATGCAAAACTCCTCAGGAGCCATGATTCTTGCCATAATTTTCTTCAATTTTCAAATCTTCTATAGCTAATTGGAAAGGAGTGTCTTAACATTAGACTGATTACAATGAGCACCTGGAAAAGAAAGATAGATATATTTTTTGAGCTTTCTTTATTGTTCTATGTTCTGAATCAGCCATACGCACTTTCTCCACTTCCTAGAGTGTCTCCCCGTGAAGTCTGGACATGTGTGAAAAGTAATGATTTTGAGGGGAGACCTGTATGCAGAACCTTCTTGCTCAGCTCCCCAGCCCTGCCACTTCCCTCATCAGCCACTGGGACCTTGGATCACTCTGGCTAAAACCAAACTGTTTTTCTCGCACCAGTAGCTGAATTTTGCAGCTCATGTGCACCAATTCCCACCTGAACTAGCTGCAAACATGTAAAAGTATTAAGTATGATAAAACAAAATAACCTGGATCCTATGTCAATAGGAAACAAAATCTCAACTGTAGGTTGAATCCCGAGTTGCCTCCAAGGAGCTCCACAGCCTACAAGGAATAACCTTCCTTGAACCGCTTTTCACAAACAGTTAGTAAAGGCTGGATAGACACACGGTGAAGGAGCTGGTTAAGAGACAACAAGAGTCCCCTGAAAGACTCCCTGAACCTCAAAGTAGCAAGGGAAGAGTTGAGGGGCGTCTGAACGATAAAGAGCAAGGGGAGAAGGAATACTAAAACCATGAAAAGTGCAGATGTGCACTTTCAAAGTGATAAGCGTCAGACCCCATCCATGCAGTTGCCTCTGTCAAATGCAGTTGTCTGGAATTCCCTTTCTAATCGATGGAGGGGAATAAGTGGTCTTAACAGACACTTGATTTCGGCACCACAGGGGAACACAACTGTCCCAAGGAATCTCCAGCAGCAGCAGCCTCTCTATGTGGTCAAATTGAATCCAACCCCTAAAGCAGATTTTAGTCATAAGTCAGAACATTCTCATAGAATAACAAAAATTATCCCTTCCAAAACTTCGCGCCATTTTTAACATTATGAAATACATTTTCATTCTTCTTTTTTGGCAGCACCATGTTGGTGCACAATACTGCCCATGGCCATGAAGTAAGGCAGGAAGCAGACTCCTAGATAAAGTTCTCAGGAGGATCTGTGTTAAGGGCACCTTTGCTCTTTTCTGGCCTATCACCGCTATCTTAAGCAGCACAGTGCACGAAACCCTGCTGAGGAAGTGAAGAACAGCGAGCCTGCTTTGGTGCCTCCAGGAGGAAGACTGTCTTCTGCCACAGACTGTCCTCCATCCCACTTCTACCCAAAGAGCAGCCCACAGCAGTTATCATGGAGCTGAGGCTCACCCTCATCTCAGCCTGTGCTCAGACTCTGTGCTCTTTCATCCCACAGGACTTTGACCCTGTCTTACCAAACACCAAACCCTCAAACCAAGCCCCAACCCCAGGCAATCCCACAGGTCTGCCCAGGGCACACACTTGCCAGGGCAGGGAGAGAGAATTGACCTCTCCAGTTGCCCCTTTCAGACATTTCTCAGGCTTCACCTTGTTGGTGAAGGTTGACTGAAGCCAAGCAGGGCTGCACTTGCTAGAATCCCAGTCCCATTCAGCCATGAGCCCACATTTTCCTTCTTCATTCTTTTACTCTCACTGAAGCGGGAGCAGGGAGATTTGGCTTTCCCCAAACCATCCTTACTTTACCGGACAATATTTCTGACTTCCTCCTTTGCAGCCTCTCCCTTCTTCCCCTTTCCTCATGCTGCCTTACTGACTTGAAGGCCACATGCCAGTTCCCTCTTTAGGCTAGCTGGGCTCCAGCGATGTTTCCTCATTTTACCAACTGTTTGTATGGAGCATTCTTCTTCTTGACAGATGCTTACTAAATGGCTGCCTTTCCTGAGGTCCTCCACCCTTCAGAGCTGCTTGAAGCTGCTCTCCTCAGAGTGGGGAACCTGGGGCCTTGGCCCCCAACAAGAACATGGTCACCATGGGGACCACCCGCTCACAATGGCCTTATGGGCAGGCTACCACTGCCATCACAAAGCCCTGGTGGTTTCCATGGGGACCCTATCATCATGCCCTGCTGGACACCATGGCAGACCCCATCATGATGCCTTTGTGGGGACTATGGAGGTCCCATCATGATTGCTTGGTGGAGACCATGGAGAAAGACGCCATCACAATGTCTTGGTGAAAACCATGGGGATCCCATCACGATGCCTTTCTAGAGATCCATAGTAGAGATCTACACAAGGCCCGCTCTGTTGCTCTGCTCGCTAATCCTCATCCCTACAACCCTGACAGGCTCACTGTCCATCCCTAAGCAGAGCTCCCTGCATCCCACTGCTCTCTCCAGGGGTTCCTTTGTCCACATCACTTGCACCTTTCCCTGCCATCCCAGGCCATCAATTCCTCACTCTTGCTGGAGTCTTCTCCCCTGAGTCACTCCCCATTTAAGGCTCTCATCACCGTCTTGGCCACCTGGTTGATGACCATCAGGCCAGCAGATGGGAAGAGCCTCCTCCAAAAATAAACTGAAAAAGAAGAGAAAAAAAAGGGGGGGAGAGCGGGAAAGACCCATGCTATTTATCCTCTCCAATTTCATCTTGTAATAAACCGGTATGAGGGTACATGAAAGCAATATGAATTAGGGTATCTGAAATGCAGAATTAAACCATGAATCCTTAGGACATGTTTCTCCTTGTTGCATGAGTGCATGCCCAGATGTGCAGGGATGCTGCTGCTGGAGGCATGTTCTGTGCATCACTGTGCCACAGCAAAGGCCACCCCAAGGGAACTGACTGAAGTCTCCAAAGCCCATAGAGAGACCAGCAGGTTGTGAGGAAGCTCCAAAAGTGCCTTTGCCCACTCTGCCTGTTGGCGACACCAGCAGCACCTTTACTGGCTCCATCAGGCCACCAGGCAGGGGAAGGGGGATATCCGGGGAGTGCCAGGCACCCAAAGGCCGTATCAGTGCCTTAGGGACCATGGGTGTGTGTGTGTGTGCAGGTGCTGTAGGTGGGCACATGGACCATTTGTGACGATTTCCACTCGGCAGAGAGCTTCCGCCAGGAAGACTGTGGCGACCCAGACTGAACCGCCACAGAAACATGCAGCGGTCCAGGCTGCTGGCTGCGGGGAATGCCTGGGCCTCTCCATGTTACCGGGGAGTGGCGAAAGCACAGCCTGCCTTAGGTGTGAGCAGGTGGATGACCTGCTCAGCCTGGTGGCGGAGCTAAAGGAGGAGGTAGAACGACTGAGGGCCATCAGGGAATGCGAAAGGGAAATCGACTGGTGGAGCTGCATCCTGCAGTCTTCCCAGGAAAGCTACCCTCAGAACTCCCCAATTCAGTCAGAAAGTCCAGTGCCCTCTTGCCCTAGGGTAGAGGGGGTGGACTTAACAGTTTCCAGGGACGACCAACAATGGAAACGGGTCCCCACTCGAGGTGGCAGAAGATCCCCTCCACAGCCCACCTCACCTCCACCGGTGACCACGTTCAACAGGTACGAGGCCCTGGAACATGTGAATCAGATAGAGGAGGCCTTGAACCAAGGCCCGTCTAAGGGGATCTCTACACAGGGGCAGTCTAATCCATGCAGCAAGGCTGCTCCCCCTAAAGTGAAAAGGAGCACCCGGAAGAAGCAGCGGGTGATCGTCGTGGGTGACTCCACGCTGCAGGGCACGGAGGCACCGATATGTAGACCGGACCCCTCATCCAGAGAGGTCTGCTGCTTGCCTGGGGCCAAAATAAAGGATATCACAGAAAGGCTCCCAAGAATTGTTCAGGAGTCGGACTATTATCCTCTACTATTGATTCATGTGGGTGCTAATGATGCCATGGGGAAAATGAGGGACGTCAAGCAAGACTTCAGAGCCCTAGGGATGGCCATCAAAGGTACAGGTGCCCAGGTGGTGTTCTCCTCCATTCTGCCAACGAGGGGAATGGACTCAAGGAGGAGAAGGCGAATATGGCAGCTTAACAACTGGCTGCGCCGCTGGACCTGGCAACAGGGTTTCGGCTTCTACGACCATGGGTCTCTGTTTGATGACCAACAGCTAGTGGGGAACGATGGTACTCATCTTAGCAAGAGGGGCACACGTCTCTTTGCAAAAAGGCTGGCCAACCTGGTTAGGAGGGCTTTAAACTAGGCAAGAAGGGGGAAGAGGAGTGGCACACTGACGCGGCAAGCAGTACCGCACAGCCCAGGTCAGATGGCGTCCAGCGGGAGTATGGTAGTGGGGAAGTGAGGGTAGGAAATGATCACAGAGGGTCCTCTTTCACCCCTCCTGGGAAACCTGTGGCCTCTGTTGCTTCCCTGAAATGCCTGTATACCAATGCGCGAAGCATGGGGAATAAGCAGGATGAACTGGAGATCTGTGTGCGGTCCCAGCGTCATGATCTCATCGGAATCACAGAGACGTGGTGGGATAGCTCGCACGACTGGAGCGCTGCCATGGAAGGCTATGTGCTCTTTAGGAAGGACAGGCTGGGAAGGAGAGGTGGTGGAGTTGCTCTTTATGTGAGAGAGCAACTGGAATGCATGGAGCTCAACCTGGGAGTCGAGGATGAGCGAGTTGAGAGCTTGTGGGTAAGGATTAGAGGGCAGGCTAATGTGGGAGACACTGTGGTGGGTGTCTGCTACCGGCCACCTGACCAGGACGAGGAGGTTGATGAGGCCTTCTATAGGCAGCTGGATGTTGCCTCACGGTCACAGGCCCTGGTTCTCATGGGGGACTTCAACTACCCCGACATCAACTGGGAGGACAACACAGCCAGGCATAAGCAGTCCTGGAGGTTCCTGCAGAGCGTCGACGATAACTTTTTGACGCAGGTTGTGGAGGAGCCGACGAGGAGAGGTGGGCTACTGGACCTCGTGCTATCAAATAGGGAGGGCCTAGTAGGAGATGTTAAGGTGGGGGGTAGCCTCGGCTGCAGTGACCATGAGTTGGTGGAGTTCAGGATTCAACGAGGAGGCAGGGCTGTAAGTAGTCTTGCGACGATGGACTTCAGGAGGGCCAACTTTAGCCTCTTCAGAGACCTCCTCGGTAGAATCCCATGGGCTAGTGCTCTAGAAGGCAGGGGGGCCCAAGAGAGCTGGTTAGTTTTCAAGCGGCACTTCCTCCACGTCCAGCAACAGTGCATCCCTGTGTGTAGGAAGGGAGGCAGAGGGGGCAGGCGACCTGCGTGGATGAGCCGGGAGCTTGTGGCAATGCTCAAGCAGAAGGCAGCGGTATACAGAATGTGGAAAAAAGGACAGGCCCCCTGGGAGAAATACAGGAACATAGTCAGGGAGTGCAGAGATGCGACAAGGAAAGCTAAGGCACGTCTGGAAGGCAAGCTGGCAAGGGATGTTAAAAATAACAAAAAAAAATTCTTCAAATACATTAACAGCAAAAGGAAGATCAGGGAGAACGTGGGTCCGCTGGAGGACGGGATGGGCACCTTGGTTACAAATAACACAGAAAAAGCAGAGTTGCTCAATGCCTTCTTTGCTTCGGTGTTTACCAAGGGCAGCCCTTTAGAGCCCCAGGCCCTAGAGGCAAGAGAAGAAGCGGGTGGAGAGGAAGACTTGCCCTGGGTAGAGGAAGATTGGGTCAGAGAGCACCTAAGGAACCTCGATACCCACAAATCCATGGGCCCTGATGGGATGCACCCCAGAGTGCTGCGGGAGCTGGCAGATGCCATAGCTAAGCCGCTCTCCATCATCTTTGAAAGATCCTGGAGAACGGGGGAGGTGCCGGAAGACTGGAAGAAGGCCAATGTCACGCCAGTCTTCAAAAAAGGCAAGAAGGAGGACCCAGGCAACTACAGGCCAGTGAGCCTCACCTCCGTCCCCGGAAAAGTGATGGAACGGCTCATACTGGCTGTTGTCTCCAAGCACATGGAGGACAAGAAGGTGCTCAAGATTAGTCAGCATGGATTCACCAAGGGGAAATCTTGCCTGACTAACCTGATAGCCTTCTATGATGGAATGACCGGCTGGATAGATGAGGGGAGAGCAGTGGATGTTGTCTATCTCGACTTCACCAAGGCTTTTGACGCCGTCCCTCACAACATCCTCCTGGGCAAGCTCCGGAAGTGTGGGATAGATGAGTGGACAGTGAGGTGGATTAGGAACTGGCTGGATGGCAGGGCCCAGAGAGTGGTAATCAGCGGTGCAGAGTCTAGTTGGAGGCCTGTAGCTAGTGGGGTCCCCCAGGGGTCAGTCCTTGGTCCAGTCCTGTTCAATTTATTCATCAATGACCTGGATGAAGGCACAGAGTGCTCCCTCAGCAAGTTTGCTGATGACACGAAACTGGGAGGAGTAGCCGATACCCCAGAGGGCTGCGCTGCCATCCAGAGGGACCTGGACAGACTGGACAACTGGGTGGTGAAAAACCTCATGCAATTCAACAAGGCCAAGTGCAAGGTTCTGCACCTGGGGAGGAATAACCCCAGATACCAGTACAGGCTGGGGACTGACCTTCAGGAGAGCAGCTCTGCGGAGAAAGACCTGGGTGTCATGGTGGATGATAAGTTGACCATGAGGCAGCAGTGTGCCCTCGTGGCCAAGAAGGCCAATGGGATCCTGGGCTGCATTAAGAAGAGCGTCTCCAGCAGGTCGAGGGAGGTGATCCTGCCCCTCTACTCAGCCCTGGTGAGGCCACATCTGGAGTACTGTGTCCAGTTCTGGGCTCCACAGTACAAGAGGGATGTGGAGCTGCTGGATAGAGTCCAGTGCAGGGCCACAAGGATGATCAGGGGCCTGGAACATCTGCCCTATGAGGAGAGGCTGAGGGAGCTGGGCCTGTTCAGCCTGCAGAAGAGAAGGCTGAGAGGGGACCTGAGCAGTGTCTAGAAGTACCTCAAGGGAGGCAGTGAGGAGGATGGTGCTGGTCTCTTTTCAGTGGTGGCCATTGATAGGACTAGAGGAAATGGCCGGAAACTGAAACACCAAAAGTTCCACAGGAACTTAAGGAAAAATTTCTTAACAGTGAGGGTGCCAGAGCACTGGAACAGGCTGCCCAGAGAGGTTGTGGAGTCTCCTTCTCTGGAGATCTTCAAAACCCGCTTGGATGCAGTCCTGTGCCACGTGCTCTAGGTGACCCTGCGTGTGCAGGGGGGTTGGACTAGATCATCTCTAGAGGTCCCTTCCAACCCTAAGCATTCTATGATTCTGTGATTCTATGTCCCTAAGGCCATTGTGATGGGGCAGTGCCCATGGCAACCAAGGCTGTGTTGGGCCAGAGCACCACCCTCGGGGTCGCACTCTGAGGACAGCAGCTCCAGCAGAAGGAGCAGCTCCCATTTGTCCCCAGGTGTAGCAAGTGCCCTGGAGATGGAGAAGGAGAGGCAGGCGAACGCCTGCTCCCAACCCAGCAATGGGTGTCCTGTGAGGTGCAAGCGCACATGGAAGGTGAGTTCTGGGGCAGGAGGGATGGAAGCACTAGGATGGAGAGCACAAGCATGGGGGGCCAAGCCAGCCAGGTGTGACCTTCTCCATCCAGGGGCAGCTTCTTGCTGGCTGTGGGGATTTTCTCGAACACAAAGCATGACTGGGATGCTCCAAGGCCCATATGGATCCTGGGAGCCCTGTGCGGAGAGTCAGAGATCCTCTTTGGACCACGTGTAGCTGGGCTGTGCTCGACCATGAGCTTCCCTGTGACATGGGGCTGGGGCTTCCCGTGCCTCAGGGGCTGCTTGTAGCAACACAACCCTCTCCATCAGGTGCCTCCTTCTCCGTGCAGGTGGGCAAGCGGGAGCCGCACGCAGCGAGGCGACGTAGGTGGACCCTGACTTTGTCCCCACAAAAGGACAGGTGGCCTTTGCTGTCTGACCCCCAGGGCTTTGAAGATGCTGATCAGGCCATCGCAAAGGTACCGAGCTGAGCAGTGAGGCCGGCAAAGGCCCTGCCTGACCGCTGCCCTTCTCAAGACGACTCCTGTGATGCTCAGGGAGACCCTGCCCAGCAGGGCTGGGCTAAGAGCGGAGGTGCCACATCTGCCTCCCAAACCACCGCGCGCTGCCAGGGCAGCCAGCCAGGCACATGGAGGCCTGGAGGCTCCTGCATGTAAAACACCAGGATCTACAGGGAAAAAAGAAGCTGCCTGCTCCAGAAAAGCCTTGCAGAGCCTCTGCCATCTGCAAAACCAATGCCATCGATACGGAAGATGTGGCCAGGAGACTGGCGGACATAGTGATAGAGGGATTAGAGACAGTGGCAATAACTTGAAGGGAAGCTGCTGCCAGGGAAGCTTCGGGGGCTGCTGGGGGTGCTGTGATGTCTCTGGAGTGCGGGAAGAGACTGGAAGAGTTCATGTCTCTTGATTTGCCTGCCCTTCAAAAAGCCAAGCGAGATGCTGGTGTTCCCCACCGAGCAGTTCCAGAGCACGGCCACTGCTTGCCTGAGGCCAGACCTGGGCCTTGTGCGCTGGGAAAAACAAGAATGGTGCCAGAAGTGTGGTGCTTATCCCGGAGTGTCCTTGATGCAGAGGCAGGTGTAGGCTGAGGACCCTCTGTTTAGGTGTGCAGGTAGTGGTGTGGAGGACTGTTGGTTTCCCTGTTCTCTCCTTGGAGCATCCTGGTGTGACCCAGGGGTTCTCACAGTTTGGTGGTTTCTGTCAGCTGATGTTCAGGCTTGCAGTTTCTGATCGTCTTGATGATTAACTGAGTCTTTGGGATTTGAGTCACTCTAATGGAGTAAGTTATCTTCTCGCTCCTTTAAACACTTTCTATTGAAGCTGGACCCTCATTACATCTTCCCATCGCAGACCCTAATCCATTGTGATCCCTCATACAAACTGGTAGTTAAACAAAGCAGTCGGAGCCATTTCTGCACTTTGTGGATATGCAGACACTTGCAGACAGAGCGATGCCCCCTCACAAGAATCAGGTTTCTCAGGGTGACGGATGGCTCTGCGATACCTGTTCTTGGTCAGTGGTGGAGGCAGCAGCTTGAAATCCACAGGTCCCTTTGGAAAGAGCCTCAGAATAGCAGATTCCTTGAGCCTGCTTTTAGGGAGCCATCTGGAGGTGGGGATCCAACACCCTGCTGAAGACACTTCCCAGTAGAGGTGTTGTCTTTAGGCCTTTTCCAGAGAAGTTTACATTATCTCTGAGGATAGGAGGATATCTGAGAACGTCTCCGGGTCCCTGTGCCATATTTTGCCCGCGATCCTGGATTTGTATTTGGGAGAACACAACCAGGAGGGCCACTGACACATTCTACCTCTGTTTTTGGCACAGTGGGGACCATGCCTGTACACCAGATCCCACTTGGTCTCTCCAGTTCTGCACAGGCACTAACAAGTGAGAGGGAGTCCAGCACAGGGACAAGAAGATGGTCAGGGGCTGGAGTGTGCGGCAGAAAAGGAGATGGTGGGAGAGCGAGATTTGTTCAGAGTAGACCAGATAAGTCCAAGGGGGATCTTCATGCTGTGCAAATCTCCCTTGTGGAGGGCACAGAGCAGGTGGATTTTCTTGGAGGGTCACACAAATGGCATGTGAGGCAACAGTGAGAGAAAAAGAAATGAACAATGGGAAATGCTTCTTAGATGTTAAGAACCAATCTTTTTGTCTATGAGCATGACCAAACTCTGGCACAGGATCCAGAGAGATTCTCAGATCTCCATCCTCGGAGATAACCCAAAGTTCACTGGAAAAGGCCCCAAGGACCTGCCTGCTGGGACCTGCCTTCAGCAGGATCTCCTGCTGCAACTTCAAGGAATCTACTCTTCTGAAAAAGGGCCTACAGGCTCTTCGCTTTTAAAAGCCCTCAGGAAGGTTTCTTGATCTGTGATAAGATAGAGATGATTTGTCAGAAAAGAGCAAACATATTCTTAATACATGTCTTCCCTCCAGAGGGCTTCAGATGGGACATTGGTTTCTGACAGGCTCCAAAACCATGGGTCAGGCAAGGTAGAAAATCTGAAGAAGTTTCTCCAAATCCTGTGAATTTTGCGCAGCTTTCTTTCATCTGACCCTGAGGAAAACCATTTCTCTTTTGCACCTTACTTATGCTTTGGGGTTTGCCATTACACCTCCAAGTAGTGTTTCTCCCCTGGGTATAGTTCTTGGCACCTGCCTGTCTTTGGGATCTGTAGAGCCCTGGCATCCTGCATCTCCCACACTTTGATCCTGGGTGTCTCAGGACAGGCCCACACACTGCATCCCTCTGTCTAGGCTCCCGTATGGAGCCTGTAAGGCACTGCCGTGCCTCAGGAGCTGCATTTTGGCTTGTTCACAAGTCAGTGAGATGACCATCTCCCCACTCCCCTACTGCTGAAGCTTCCAACAACCAACATTCCTCTTCTTGTAGTTTTTTTCACAGTCCTGGAGCAAATCTTGCAGAAAGGGGATGGCATCCCTCTTGAAGCTTCCAGATATGTGGCATTCCAGACACTGAAAAGCAAAGCACGCCTTTCCTCCTTTCTTTGGGTTGCCTATTCAGCCTCTAGCATCCTGTCTTTGGCACAGGAAGGCCCATTCTGGACCCAGGGGTCTCTACCCATTCTCTCTCCTGTCTCCTCTGTGTCTGCTCAGTCTGCTCGATGCACTAGGGTCATGGGAAGTGTTGGTTTAGGGAGCTCCCCTGAAGCCATGAGAAGCTGCAGAGCTGAAGGCCTGATGGAGGAAGTCTGGGACGTGGATGTTTCCCCTGCCCACTCCTGCTCCCATCTTAAGGGTCCAGGAGGGTCCAGTGCTTTTGGTGTTGGTGGGTTGGGTTTCTTTTGACATCCCCAAGTCCTTCTTTGGGTTGCTCTGAGCAGCCAGGAAAATCCCTCTTCTCTAGGGTCTTGCATCAGGGCCTTTTCCCTGCTTTTGTAGAGAAGCTGAGGCAGGTCTGGGATCTCCAAAAGCAGCATGGCCCACATCATGACCCAGGACCCCCAGGAGCTGTGTGGCTCTCCCATTCCCACATGTCCTGCTTAAACTGACAATTTCTAACACCATATTTACAGGCCACGAGTTGGCCATTGTAGAACCACAGTATTGTGACTCCCCCTGTTACTCTTTGTTCACTCTGGGACCCAGCTGCTGGTTTGCACTTCAAGGAGCTTAAAGGTTGCTCTGTCTTTCAGGAAGACTGTTCCTTGTAGCAAGGGAACCTCATTGTTGACGTGCTGGGCTTAGCCTAAACTCGAAGAGCACAATTATTATTTATGAAATTATTTCATGCTTTATTTCTGTTTCTTTGCAATTAAGAAAAACCCTGTGTTTGTTTGCAGCTAGTTCTCTTAAGGAAAGCAGTTGGGAGTTGCAACAAATGAGCTCTAACTTTCAGTTGCTGATTTCAGCAGAACAGAGAAGCTTCTAACAAGAGTGATGGAAGTCCCAGGTGGCTGATGTGAGAAATGGCAGGTTGGGGAGAGGTGAGGAAGAGTGTCCATACAGTGCTTGAGCTCTGGGGCACTGGTTCTCCTAGATGTCCACACTTCATTGGGAGTCATTCTGGATTGATTCCAATTCCAGAATATTGCTGTCAATTACTCTGAAAGCTGGATGTTAATAGTAATAATAAAAACCTGTAAAATCAGAAAAACTTGTATATTATTGATGTCTCCACCTTTCAGCTACAGTCCCTAAACCTCTCCAATTAGTCATGCAAGCCTAGACAAAAATTGCAGGGAGGGACATGGTTTGTGAGAGCTTTTTGCATTTTAGTGAGCCCCATGGTGTATTTCATGCTGAATCCATGAACCTCAGTTACTGAGAGGGGAATTCAAAGTCAAGATAACATTTTGTTGAGTTTTAATGGGTCCCACTGATAGTTGTTAGCAGTGAAGTGTCTCCAGGGGCTGATTAGAGCAGAAAATTGTCATCACTGATAACAGGTAGGCAGAGGAAATGTGCAGGTGGCTCTGATGCCATATTAACCCTTGAGGTGTTTTATCAGGCAAAATGTCCAAGCTCGGCCACTGAGCTTCTGGGAAAGGAGATCCTTTCTCCCACATGTTTTCCAGGTCCTCTTGGGGACAGTGTGTGGGTGGGGGTGTGCAGTTCTTAGTGCAGGACAATGATATGACACCTTTCGGGGTGTCAGCAAGAGGGGCACTGAGGCCCAGTGTCTCCTGACAGGCCTTGGTGGCAGAGACAACAGCCATAGCCAAGAAGATGCTGACCTGCTCTGGTGTCTTTGAGCCTTGGCAGTGCCTTTGTCTGTCTCCAGCAGAGCCTGTCCTGTGCTGTCTAATGCGTGCAGCCGTGTCCATGCAGCCTGTAGACACCCACCCTGCTTCCCCACTTTGCTCTCACACGGGATCTCCTTCCCTTCACTGTTGTCTCTGCATCCCCACCGGCTGTTCCTTCCCAAAGCCATGGGATGATCCTTGACTCCTCCTGGGTGTCCTGTTGCACCACAGCGCCAGCCTTCAGGTGTCATTTCTTCATCCTTATGTCCAGTCTGAAATTCTCTAAACTGGGGATTTTTCGAGTTGTTTTGGCTATTCATACTGCCTCCCACTACCAAGTAAAGCTCCTGGCAGTACCACAGTGTGGGGAAGAATATAACCTTGTCTGTCAGGACAGATAGAAACTTGAGGAACTGAGGACAGGGCTGAGGGGAAGGGCCTTGGTGCTACGAGGGATGCCATATGAGGCAGTGGTGCAGGGTCATGTGAATAATGCCAGATGCCTGTGGGGCGCACTAGTAGTAGTATGGCTAACCAGAGGAGGGGAGCTGTTATCTGTCTCCAAGGGGGACTTTTCCTGAAGGCAGTGGTGGCACTCAACTTTGGGGGAGCATGTATGAAACCCAGGTGTCCTAGGTGGTTGCCAACTAATTCGAAGGGCCTGATTTTCCTGTTGGTTCCCTCTTAAATACGCTAGGAATGTGGTGGTTTTGCTGGACACGTCAGCTGTCTGACACGGCCGAGTAGACCTGTTTACCTTGCATGAAATCAAGTGTCTGCACAGAATCATGCAAGCTCTTTGCAATGGACACGGATCTCCTCATTGCTCTGTCAGAACCAGGGGACATTTGCACCTCTCTTGGACCAGATCTGTCCAACGTGGCCTGCCTCCCTCTTGGAAAAAGTCCAAAGGGGCGAGTGTGTGTGCACAGCTGATTCACTTCTCCCAGTGACTGCAGTGGGAGCTCAGAAAACCAGCTCCCATACAGGCAGCCGTTTTGTGCACCCCAGCAGCTGGACAAAGGGAATCCTCCTCTGAGTTTGTGGAGTGCACAAGAGCAAACTGAATCCTCCCGCGCTCCTGGAGCTTCTCAATAGGCATTAGCTATACTGCTGAACTCCTCTGAATCACCTCCTGAAGCACGAGGGTGTTAACTCCCTTCTTACCCCTGTGCAAGTGTTCTGAGTTCTTATGGGATGGAAGCAGAGGCTTCAACAGCAGGACATGTCCACTCTCCTAGACAACCATCCTCTGATGAGGCCAGCTGCATGCTGGATTTGTTCCATGGACTCTCTCTCTTTACATCAGTGGACCTTTGCCAGGGATGACCTTGCTGCCTTGCAGGAACTGTCAGCCTTGGAGCCCCAGAAATGCCTGGAGGCTGCACAGGGGACAGAAAATGTCCCTTCTCCAGCTGGGTCCTGCTCCTGAGCTGGGCCTGGCTCCTGGGACTGCGGGAGCCCATGGCAACCTGGCAGGCGCTGCAGAGAGACAGCTCTGCCCAGGAGCAGCTCCTCATAAAGGAGCACCAAGACTCAGGGCACTGCCCACAGGCACCAGGCTGGGATGAGTTGCTCCTAAGTGAAAGACAGTTGGGAATGGGAGGACAGCTGAGCTCACTGCAGGCAGAAACCTCCCCAGCCCTTGACACGGTAAGTCTCTGGCTGCAGGGCTACACTGCTGCGGTTCCTGGAGGGATCTTCTGAACCTGGTGCCTTCAGCAGCTGATTGGATTTGTCAGGGTGGCTCTCCCAGCTTCTCCTGTTTGGAGCTGGTGGTGCTTTAGAGCAGGGACTCCCAGCCACACATTCAGAGGGATCACGGCTGCCTTCGCCCACCCCTCTGCCTAAAGACACAGCCAGCATCCCCTCCCCAGCCTCAGCAAGGTTTGTCTCATCTGCTCTTTTGCACCTGCAAACACAGAAGTGCCCTGGGCAGGGTCCTGCCCCTGGCACGTGTCTACAGGGCAGAGCTGAGCACCCAGTGGGTGCGATGGGGTCTGGAACATGGACAGGGCAGAGACGTGGGGACAGAGAAGCAGCTCCTGCAGGGACGGCTCCACGCAATGGAATCATGGTGAGAGGGTGAGAGGAAAGTGCCTCCTGCAGCGCCCCTTCCCACCAGCACAGCCCTCTGCGCTCCAGGCCATGGGGGCCAGGGCAGGAGTTGTCCCAGAGCAGCCAGATGTCCAGGAGGGGAGACATATCTGAGTGCCCCTTTGTCCCTGCCAGGCCCTGCCTCCCTCGGCACAGCTATCATGGTGTTACTCCATGATCCCACCTGCCCACGCTGCCCTTCTCCTTCCCTTGGACTCTCTGGGCAGGGGGTTTCTGATGCAGGTCAGACACTGGCCCTGTGGGTCCTGCCATTCAGATGGGTCCTGGACTGTGAGGTGCCTAAGTGCCCTCTAAGCTGTGGGGCTCAGGGCAGTGCAGTTGGAGGAGCTTGGAATGAGCCACCTCTCTCATCAGGACACCCCATCCTTAGGACATCCTGCCATTGCCCTGGGTGCCTTTCTGGGCTGCAAGCTGCCCTCCGGAAGAGCTCAGCTCCCCCGTTACAGCAGGTGCTGTCTGGGTGCCCCAGGGAGAAGCCTCCTGGAATCTGAGGTCACAGAATCGCTGCAGGGAGGTGGATGTGGGCAGCTGGCAGGAGCCCAAGGTGTTGCTGGCTCCAAGGGAAGGGCGGAAACCTGACTGACATCCCCTCCAAAAGAGTGCTGGTGGACATGATGTAAAGGAATCCTCTGCTCCCCATGGGGTCATTTAATTGAGGGGTAACACGAGTGCAAGTGTCCTACAGCTCCAAGGTGAGAGCACAGGGTAATTGGGACCAAGGCAGATGGAGAGGCCAGCTCTGCTCCCCCAGTATCAAGGCCAAGAGCTGAAGCCATAGATCTCAAGGATGGTCCTGCTAAAATGCGGGGGAGGCAATGAGTGTGTGTTTGGGCACGGATATGGGAAAGTTTTGCTCAGAGAAGTTTTCTCTAACTCGTCCATGTCTTTTCTTCCTCAGATATTGCCCCTATGCTGCAAAGGAACAAATGTCCAACAGCAGCTCCCTCAACGAGTTCCTCCTCCTGCCATTCTCAGACACGCGGGAGCTGCAGCTCTTGCACTTCTCGCTCTTCCTGGCCATCTACCTAGCTGCCCTCCTGGCCAATGGCCTCATCATCACAGCCATAGCCTGTGACCACCGCCTCCACACCCCCATGTACTTCTTCCTCCTCAACCTCTCCCTCCTCGACCTGGGCTCCATCTCCACCACTGTCCCCAAATCCATGGCCAATTCCTTCCGGGATACCAGGGCCATTTCCTACTGGGGATGTGCTGCACAGGTCTTAACTTTTACCTTTTTCATGTCAGCAGAGTATTATCTCCACACAGTCATGGCCTATGACCGCTACGTTGCCATCTGCAGACCCCTGCACTATGGGACCCTCATGGGCAGCAGAGCTTGTGTCAAAATGGCAGCAGCTGCCTGGGCATCTGATTTTCTCTATGCTCTCCTGCACACTGGGAACACTTTTTCCCTACCCCTCTGCCAAGGTAATGAGGTGAAGCAGTTCTTCTGTGAGATCCCCCAGATCCTCAAGCTCTCCTGCTCACACTCCTACCTCAGGGAAGTAGGGCTTATTGTGGTTAGTCTTTGTTTAGCGTTTGGGTGTTTCATTTTCATTGTGGTGTCCTACGTGCAGATCTTCAGAGCTGTGCTGAGGATCCCCTCCGAGCAGGGCCAGCACAAAGCCTTTTCCATGTGCCTCCCGCACCTGGCCGTGGTCTGTATGGTTGTCAGCACAGCAATGTTTGCCTACCTGAAGCCCCCCTCCATTTCCACTCCAGCTCTGAATCTGGTTGTAGCTGTTCTCTATTCAGTTCTGCCTCCAGCACTGAACCCTCTCATCTATAGTATGAGGAACAAGGAACTCAGGGATGCACTGAAAAAAATGATTCAATTGGTATTATTTCAGCAGCAATAAGCTGCCCATCCTTCTACTCAAGTGATATCTAATTTCTCTCAGACAAACTCCTGTGATTTTGGCATTCTTGCTTTAATAGAGGTTTGTGCACAAGTTTCTGAATTCATCCCACTTCTCCAGAGGTGTTAACCGTGTCTTTCTGACCCATAGGTCTTCTTTAAATGTGTCTATCATTGTGTCAGAGCTGTCGTTCCCCTAATTAAAGGGTATCTTTTCATTGCATCTTGTGGATTGGGCTCTTCTTCCAAAGCTGGTGCCAAGAATTGCTCCATGACTTTCAGCCTGAAAGATGCTTGTTTCTTTTCTGGGGCTCTTCATGGACCCAAGGCAGTGATCTCCTGGGGGGGACATGTTAGGGAATAAGGACTGGATTCAGTTCTCACTTGTGAGTGCTGGGTGCTCCTGATAGTGATGAATGGCCAAGTAGTATCTGCCTGGGACTGTCTTCCGTATGGTGGCCTATGACCACATTGGGGACGTTGCAGGCACAGGGAAAGGAGCTTCAAGAGCTGCCCATGATAGCTTATAACTGAAGCCATGGTCTGGATCTAGGGACACATGAACACAGCCTGAGCCATTTTATAGGCCCTGTGATTGCTCAGAGCATCATTCAAAGATAGAAGTCTCTTGATATGGTGTTCTCAGGTACAATGATGCCTGTCCAGCTGGGTCTGTGTCCAACCATGAGCACAACAACTGCAGAGTCACCCTGTGACCCCAGAGCACCACAGCCCACTCACTCTGCAGAGCAGCACCAGCATCTCGGGGTCCTGCGGGGAGCACCGGGGAGGCTCCAGGAGCTTCCAGGCAGACCATAACTAAGGAATTAAGCTGGGGAAGGGTTTTCCAGGGAGCAGGGATATCCCTGGGGAAGGGGAAAAGGAGCAATTGTGCCCTTAGAAGGAGGAATAAATGGGGAAAAGAAATATGTTTCTGTGCATGTCAGCTAGGGGCTGGCTGCTGTGTCCCTGGCAGCAGGAGGTGCCAGCAGAGCCCCAGGGCAGGGAGCCTTGTGCTGTGCTGGAGAGAGGGGCTGGCATGGGGGCTGCAGGCAGCCTGGGGTAGGGAAGCTCTGGGATACAGGAACAAGAGCACAGAGTGTCACTGTCCTCTGTGTCCGTATGGGGGCCAGTTCCAGCTTGGAGCCTGATGGGGCACCTGACACACACAGCCCTGTCCCCTGGAGCTGCTGTGCCCACAGTGGGGCTGGGGCTGTGGGGTGAGTGCCCTGCGGGGGGCACTGCTGTGGGGCCACCCCCAGCCTGGTCTGCTCTGCTGGGTGGGCTGGGAGAGGGCAGGGCAGGTGGGGAGAGCTGGAGAGGGGCTGGGCTGGGCTGGAGAGGGTCCGGAGAGGAAAAGGACGTTTGCTGAGCTGGGTGTCCTTGGTTGCATGGCCTGACTGTGAAGGGGCCATGGGGCGTTTGTCACAGACTGGTCTCTCACTTTGGCCATTTCCAGCACTCGTCCAACATCGGACATTCACAGGACTCAGCAGGGGCAGGTTGCTGAGGGTGGCTGCCCAAGCAGAAGGGCTGTGGTGGGCTGAGACACCAAGGGTTGTTGCTGGGTCCATACTTGGGAGACTTTTCCCCATCCTGGAGTGCACCCTGCACCATTCAGTGCCTGCACAGCAGGACCATGGGACACTTGTGGTTCCTTCAGGATCTGAGGCTGCCCTCTTGGTCTGTTTCCTGAAGCAAGAGCCATGCAGAGATGCAGCAGATCCAGGGCATCTTCTTTGGGAGAAGCTGAAGAGAGGGCTAAAGCAATGAAGCAGGACTGGGGTGAGTGTGTGCGTGAGGGCTGGTCCCTGCAGGTGGTCATTGGCCACAATGAGCCAGGCTGTTGTGTGCACTCAGCTGCTCCCCGTGTGCCGCGCGACTCCCGCTGGGCCTGGCAGAGCTGCCTTTCAGCTCGTCTGTCAAAAACCTCCTTGCCTTCTTCCTTGCTTGTCCCATTTTGCCAGGCACCATCCACTCATTCCCAACTGCGTAAGAGAGCAAGAAATCCCACAGCCTGCCACTGGAATGGATACACATTGCCGGAAAAGAACCATTGTTCCTTTGCAGGCCTGGCCTTGGAGGCTCCCTTCTTTCCAGAGAGCAATGCCTGCTCTCCTGAGGATGAGCTTGTCCTCTCCTGGCACTGCTCGAGTGCAGGCATTTAGAAGGGGAGTGCCGGGGTGTTGAGCAGAGCTGCGGTCCCTTCTGCCTGTGGGAATGCTCTTTGGCTCCATGATGTCCTACCTACTTTTTCACCGCCACAGTTTTCTCCCACAGATACAGCTTGAACGAAATAAATATAAAATAAAGAGGGGAAAAAAAGGTATGAGAGTAAATAAAAGGAAAAGGAAAGAAAAAGAAAGGAAAAAGGAAAAAATAGAAAAATAAACAGTGAGAGGAAAAGGAATAAAAGAAAAGGAAAATAAGATAAAAAGAAGGCAAAAGGAGAAGAGAAACAAAGAGATTAAAAAAGAAACAGAAACACACAGGAAAATAAAAGGAAAAAGAAATAGAAAAAGAAAGCAAAGAAGAGGGAGAAGAAAAAGAACAAAAAGGAATAAAATGGTGAAGAAGAAAAAAGAGAAAAAGAAGAAAAAAAGAATAAGCAAAAAGACAGGAAAGGGACTGTGGCATTCCCAGAGCCGCGTGTGAAGGGAAGTCATAGAGGGACAATTTGCTGGCCCTCCCTTGCCCCTAGGGGCTGGAATCTTAGGGCTACACACACACCTCTGCAATGGGGATGATTTCTGTGCTTGACCTCACTTGGAAACACGACACAAAACTTAAACAATGATACAGGAATATATATTTAAACAATAACAATAAAAAACATTATAATAAACACTAACAACAAGAATAAAAACAATATCAACAACACTAACAAAAATAACAATTGAACGTCATTCAAGCAGCGCGGCGACCTGGTTCAGGAACGGCACGGTGACCACCCACAGGCCGCTCGGGCCATCAGCTCGCTGACACCAATGTGGTGGGCGGCAAATGGCGTTTATTGATGGGTAACAAGGTGTTATATAGCTAAGGTTTACAACGTCACATCCGTCTGCTTACATCATAAACTAAACACTATTGGCTATTAGGGGCCCTACCTTTCCGTACAGCACAATATCTTCCGGCCGCTGGACCCTAACTATCTGCAACAACTTCCCCCCTCCCTATGCATAACAAAACTAGCTAAAATACAACTATCTTATCCTTACTTATTCTTATTACAATCTTATTCTATTCTTATAGTTTATAACAATCTTAAAATTATATATCATAAACTCGACATAAAAACATAAGGCACAAAGAAGAAGGCGCGTAGAAGGTAGGGGATGACAGGTAATACCGGTGTGTAGGAATAGGGTGTACCTTGGGATAACTTTGGGGGTAATACTGAGTGGATATATTCTTAAAGCAGTTGTCGGTGTTCTACTAACGTGATGTTAACCTTCTCTAGCCGATTCTTGACAAACGGCATGAGCTTATTCAATACACAGGGTCCAAAGATTAGTGTCATCATGATCGTTGTGATCGGCCCTATCAAGGTGGATATCAGGGTGGTTAACCACAGCGAACCGGTGAACCAATTTTCGTACCAGCTGCGTTTGGAAGCTGGTTGGCACTGAAAATTTGTGACCCTGTAGTTACTTTTGTACTAATTGCTCGAGATTGTTTGACCTGTTCAAGTACCCATTGCTGGTGTGGCTCTGCCTGTCCTATAGCGACAAGCTGCAAAATTAAGATAACACAAAGACATCGCGGCCCCCTCTTGCAGAGGCTGTTTTGTTGTTTTCTGGATTCGGTCGGCGTGGAACTCGCAGGCTCGGGCGGGACGCCTGTCACCGGGGTGTACGGGTTACGGGGGTGTCCGATGATCCGGTCCTGTGAACAGAAACTCACAATTTTCATTAGTTTTATTTTGAAGGTCTGGTTTAATAGACTTAAGCGGGCACCACTTGCCTCTGCCATCTTTCCCGACAGTGACCTTTGGGTCGATCTTGGCATGGGGGGAGCGCTGCCAGCGAGTCCCCCAGCCAAGGGCAGTTTACTGCAACGTGGCCTGCCTGGTCACATTTAGAACAAGCCATTACATTGGCTATTGCAGTGTGAATAGCCGCCTGAATTGGGGTCAGATGCTCTTCCTTTGCAACATGCTTAATCATGTCTGCGATACTTGCCCCCGCCGGCAATGATCGCAGGATTTCTTTGGTTGCGGAATTGCACTGTTGGTGCAAACATTCCACTACGACCGGGCTTTTTGCCTCTGTGGGCAGGGACGAAGAGTCGACCGCTGTCTGGAGACGATCTACAAATTGTGTAAAGCTCTCACTTTCACTTTGATTTATTGAGGACCATGGCGATGGTTTGGCAACAACTCTACAGGCTGTGCGAATAGCTTCTCTGGCCGCACGAGTAGTTGTCATAACCTCATGGGCCCGCATGCCATGGGCCTGCGCCTGGGGGGTGATCATTGTTGGATCTGCACCCATTAACCGCTGCAGGCTGGAGCCGTGTAATGGGTGATCTGCCCCAGTTACTTGGGCTAAATACTTCTTACAGTTGCCTTCCCATTCTTGTTTGAAAACGATCATCCCTGCTCCACCAAAGATCAGCCTACAAGTTTATTTTATATCGAATGGGAGCATATCGTCCCCCCCGAAGATACCATCTATGAGGGTTGAGACCATGGCAGAATTAATCCCTTTATCCGCAATTGCTTTAACAATCGCTTGTACGTCCTTAGATTTTATCAGCGAGTGGACCCTCTGTCCCCTCTCTGTCACCCGGACCGGGAACGCTAGCGTGGCCAATGCGCCCCAGTCGGCACATGCGATCTTTATTTCCTTCCAGTCCGTGAGAGGGGTTTCTCCCCTTTGCGGTTTTTCTTTAATTCGAATGGGAATATTTTGGCTCTTAGTTCTGTTTACCTTCTTTTTCTCCTTCCTTAAGTTTGAATCAGTTGTGAGCCACTCGTCCTGACTAGTGTCTGATCCGGAACCGGAACTCGACTGACTGGTCACTTCCGGGCTCCGGTACCTTTTCGTTGGGCTCCGGCTCCGCCTACTTCCGTCCCGCCTACTTCCGTTGCGGGCGGGCTGTTCCCCCCCTCTTGGCTCGCCCCGCCTTCCACCCGCGGAGGCGCCTTTTGTGAAATGGCCGCTCTGATCGGTCCTCAGCGCCTCGCTCGGGCCTCCCTCACCTGTCCGGTCACCCCCATTGGTTCTCGGCCCCTCGCTCGGGCCTCCCTCACCTGTCCGGTCACCCCCATTGGTTCTGGGCCCCTCGCTCGGGCCTCCCTCACCTGTCCGGTCACCCCCATTGGTTCTCGGCCCCTCGCTCGCGCGTCCCTCACCTGTCCGGTCACCCCCATTGGTTCTCGGCCCCTCGCTCGGGCTTCCCTCACCTGTCCGGTCACCCCCATTGGTTCTCGGCCCCTCGCTCGGGCCTCCCTCAGCTGTCCGGTCACCCCCATTGGTTCTCGGCCCCTCGCTCGGGCCTCCCTCACCTGTCCGGTCACCCCCATTGGTTCTCGGCCCCTCGCTCGGGCCTCCCTCACCTGTCCGGTCACCCCCATTGGTTCTCGGCCCCTCGCTCGGGCCTCCCTCAGCTGTCCGGTCACCCCCATTGGTTCTCGGCCCCTCGCTCGGGCCGCCCTCAGCTGTCCGGTCACCCCCATTGGTTCTCGGCCCCTCGCTCGGGCTTCCCTCACCTGTCCGGTCACCCCCATTGGTTCTCGGCCCCTCGCTCGGGCCTCCCTCACCTGTCCGGTCACCCCCATTGGTTCTCGGCCCCTCACTCGGGCTTCCCTCACCTGTCCGGTCACCCCCATTGGTTCTCGGCCCCTCGCTCGGGCCTCCCTCCCCTGTCCGGTCACCCCCATTGGTTCTCGGCCCCTCGCTCGGGCTTCCCTCACCTGTCCGGTCACCCCCATTGGTTCTCGGCCCCTCACTCGGGCTTCCCTCACCTGTCCGGTCACCCCCATTGGTTCTCGGCCCCTTGCTTGGGCCTCCCTCAGCTGTCCGGTCACCCCCATTGGTTCTCGGCCCCTCGCTCGGGCCTCCCTCACCTGTCCGGTCACCCCCATTGGTTCTCGGCCCCTCACTCGGGCTTCCCTCCCCTGTCCGGTCACCCCCATTGGTTCTCGGCCCCTCGCTCGGGCCTCCCTCACCTGTCCGGTCACCCCCATTGGTTGTCGGCCCCTCGCTCGGGCCGCCCTCAGCTGTCCGGTCACCCCCATTGGTTCTCGGCCCCTCGCTCGGGCTTCCCTCCCCTGTCCGGTCACCCCCATTGGTTCTCGGCCCCTCGCTCGGGCCTCCCTCACCTGTCCGGTCACCCCCATTGGTTCTCGGCCCCTCGCTCGGGCCGCCCTCAGCTGTCCGGTCACCCCCGTTGGTTCTCGGCCCCTCGCTCGCGCTTCCCTCCCCTGTCCGGTCACCCCCATTGGTTCTCGGCCCCTCGCTCAGGCCTCCCTCACCTGTCTGGTCACCCCCATTGGTTCTCGGCCCCTCGCTCGGGCCTCCCTCACCTGTCCGGTCACCCCCATTGGTTCTCGGCCCCTCGCTCGGGCCTCCCTCACCTGTCCGGTCACCCCCATTGGTTCTCGGCCCCTCGCTCGGGCCTCCCTCACCTGTCCGGTCACTCCCATTGGTTCTCGGCCCCTCGCTCGGGCTTCCCTCACCTGTCCGGTCACCCCCATTGGTTCTCGGCCCCTCACTCGCGCCGGGGGCACCCTCGCCCGGCCCTTCCCCTTGTGGCTCGGTGCCATTTTGAGGGACATAGGGTGGTGGTCTGGCCCAGACGTCCCCAAGCTCTGACTTCTTTTCAATGTTCCTAGCTTCCTCGGCTAGCTCGCTCCAAACAGATTTCGGCTGTTTCTGCTCCTCTGTAAGCGGGACGGGGTTCGGGGATGGAGGGGATGTGTCGCTCTCTTGCAGATCTTTAGGGTCAGCAGAATCACCATCATCTGGGGGGTGCAAAGTCTGTGCGGCTGCCCCGACTCCCATTTTCGGGGTGGCCAACAAACAGTCCCTTACCGCTACCCAGGTCTCCTGCTCTTTTATAGCTTTCTGCAAGGCTTCTACAGCTTTTCCCCAACCCTTAAGGTTTTTCCCACAACCTGAAGACATCATCTCCTCGGCTAACGCCTTAGTACATTTGTCCCACACTTCAGGGACACGCTTCAGGGACTTCAGAATATCCACCGGCTGGTCTATAACCTTAATTTTTAAAAGCCTCGCAACAGCGAGAGTAAAATCATTTGGCTTACAATCAATCCCCCAATGCTTATGTAATTGCGATACGACCTTCACGAGGGCTTCCATCCTCCTTGTTCGTCCGGGAGCGTCCTCCCCACTGGGCCGGTCCAGCCGCTCCGGCCGCCGTTCACCCGTCCAGCCGATGATTCCCGGGTTTTGGCACCACTTGTTGCCGTTCAAGCGGCGCAGCGACCTGGTTCAGGAACGGCACGGCAACCACCCCCAGGCCGCTCGGGCCATCAGCTCGCTGACACCAATGTGGTGGACGGCAAATGGCGTTTATTGATGGGTAGCAAGGTGTTATATAGCTTGGTTTACAACATCACATCCGTCTGCTTACATCATAAACTAAACACTATTGGCTATTAGGGGCCCTACCTTTCCGTACAGCACAATATCTTCCGGCCGCTGGACCCTAACTATCTGCAACAACTTCCCCCCTCCCTATGCATAACAAAACTAGCTAAAATACAACTATCTTATCCTTACTTATTCTTATTACAATCTTATTCTATTCTTATCGTTTATAACAATCTT
This sequence comes from Tinamus guttatus, assembly GCF_059628265.1. Classification (NCBI taxonomy): domain Eukaryota; kingdom Metazoa; phylum Chordata; class Aves; order Tinamiformes; family Tinamidae; genus Tinamus; species Tinamus guttatus. The sequence goes on along the minus strand of NW_028289276.1, from coordinate 198,795 downwards.
AAAATTATATATCATAAACTCGACATAAAAACATAAGGCACAAAGAAGAAGGCGCGTAGAAGGTAGGGGATGACAGGTAATACCGGTGTGTAGGAATAGGGTGTACCTTGGGATAACTTTGGGGGTAATACTGAGTGGATATATTCTTAAAGCAGTTGTCGGTGTTCTACTAACGTGATGTTAACCTTCTCTAGCCGATTCTTGACAAACGGCATGAGCTTATTCAATACACAGGGTCCAAAGATTAGTGTCATCATGATCGTTGTGATCGGCCCTATCAAGGTGGATATCAGGGTGGTTAACCACAGCGAACCGGTGAACCAATTTTCGTACCAGCTGCGTTTGGAAGCTGGTTGGCACTGAAAATTTGTGACCCTGTAGTTACTTTTGTACTAATTGCTCGAGATTGTTTGACCTGTTCAAGTACCCATTGCTGGTGTGGCTCTGCCTGTCCTATAGCGACAAGCTGCAAAATTAAGATAACACAAAGACATCGCGGCCCCCTCTTGCAGAGGCTGTTTTGTTGTTTTCTGGATTCGGTCGGCGTGGAACTCGCAGGCTCGGGCGGGACGCCTGTCACCGGGGTGTACGGGTTACGGGGGTGTCCGATGATCCGGTCCTGTGAACAGAAACTCACAATTTTCATTAGTTTTATTTTGAAGGTCTGGTTTAATAGACTTAAGCGGGCACCACTTGCCTCTGCCATCTTTCCCGACAGTGACCTTTGGGTCGATCTTGGCATGGGGGGAGCGCTGCCAGCGAGTCCCCCAGCCAAGGGCAGTTTACTGCAACGTGGCCTGCCTGGTCACATTTAGAACAAGCCATTACATTGGCTATTGCAGTGTGAATAGCCGCCTGAATTGGGGTCAGATGCTCTTCCTTTGCAACATGCTTAATCATGTCTGCGATACTTGCCCCCGCCGGCAATGATCGCAGGATTTCTTTGGTTGCGGAATTGCACTGTTGGTGCAAACATTCCACTACGACCGGGCTTTTTGCCTCTGTGGGCAGGGACGAAGAGTCGACCGCTGTCTGGAGACGATCTACAAATTGTGTAAAGCTCTCACTTTCACTTTGATTTATTGAGGACCATGGCGATGGTTTGGCAACAACTCTACAGGCTGTGCGAATAGCTTCTCTGGCCGCACGAGTAGTTGTCATAACCTCATGGGCCCGCATGCCATGGGCCTGCGCCTGGGGGGTGATCATTGTTGGATCTGCACCCATTAACCGCTGCAGGCTGGAGCCGTGTAATGGGTGATCTGCCCCAGTTACTTGGGCTAAATACTTCTTACAGTTGCCTTCCCATTCTTGTTTGAAAACGATCATCCCTGCTCCACCAAAGATCAGCCTACAAGTTTATTTTATATCGAATGGGAGCATATCGTCCCCCCCGAAGATACCATCTATGAGGGTTGAGACCATGGCAGAATTAATCCCTTTATCCGCAATTGCTTTAACAATCGCTTGTACGTCCTTAGATTTTATCAGCGAGTGGACCCTCTGTCCCCTCTCTGTCACCCGGACCGGGAACGCTAGCGTGGCCAATGCGCCCCAGTCGGCACATGCGATCTTTATTTCCTTCCAGTCCGTGAGAGGGGTTTCTCCCCTTTGCGGTTTTTCTTTAATTCGAATGGGAATATTTTGGCTCTTAGTTCTGTTTACCTTCTTTTTCTCCTTCCTTAAGTTTGAATCAGTTGTGAGCCACTCGTCCTGACTAGTGTCTGATCCGGAACCGGAACTCGACTGACTGGTCACTTCCGGGCTCCGGTACCTTTTCGTTGGGCTCCGGCTCCGCCTACTTCCGTCCCGCCTACTTCCGTTGCGGGCGGGCTGTTCCCCCCCTCTTGGCGCGCCCCGCCTTCCACCCGCGGAGGCGCCTTTTGTGAAATGGCCGCTCTGATCGGTCCTCAGCGCCTCCCTCGGGCCTCCCTCACCTGTCCAGTCACCCCCATTGGTTCTCGGCCCCTCGCTCGGGCTTCCCTCACCTGTCCGGTCACCCCCATTGGTTCTCGGCCCCTCGCTCGGGCCTCCCTCACCTGTCCGGTCACCCCCATTGGTTCTCGGCGCCTCGCTCGGGCTTCCCTCACCTGTCCGGTCACCCCCATTGGTTCTCGGCCCCTCGCTCGGGCCTCCCTCACCTGTCCGGTCACCCCCATTGGTTCTCGACCCCTCGCTCGGGCCTCCCTCACCTGTCCGGTCACCCCATTGGTTCTCGGCCCCTCGCTCGGGCCTCCCTCACCTGTCCGGTCACCCCCATTGGTTCTCGGCCCCTCGCTCGGGCCTCCCTCAGCTGTCCGGTCACCCCCATTGGTTCTCGGCCCCTCGCTCGGGCTTCCCTCACCTGTCCGGTCACCCCCATTGGTTCTCGGCCCCTCGCTCGGGCCTCCCTCACCTGTCCGGTCACCCCCATTGGTTCTCGGCCCCTCGCTCGGGCCTCCCTCAGCTGTCCGGTCACCCCCATTGGTTCTCGGCCCCTCGCTCGGGCCGCCCTCAGCTGTTCGGTCACCCCCATTGGTTCTCGGCCCCTCGCTCGGGCTTCCCTCACCTGTCCGGTCACCCCCATTGGTTCTCGGCCCCTCGCTCGGGCTTCCCTCACCTGTCCGGTCACCCCCATTGGTTCTCGGCCCCTCGCTCGGGCCTCCCTCCCCTGTCCGGTCACCCCCATTGGTTCTCGGCCCCTCGCTCGGGCTTCCCTCACCTGTCCGGTCACCCCCATTGGTTCTCGGCCCCTCGCTTGGGCCTCCCTCAGCTGTCCGGTCACCCCCATTGGTTCTCGGCCCCTCGCTCGGGCCTCCCTCACCTGTCCGGTCACCCCCATTGGTTCTCGGCCCCTCGCTCGGGCCTCCCTCACCTGTCCGGTCACCCCCATTGGTTCTCGGCCCCTCACTCGGGCTTCCCTCCCCTGTCCGGTCACCCCCATTGGTTCTCGGCCCCTCGCTCGGGCCTCCCTCACCTGTCCGGTCACCCCCATTGGTTCTCGGCCCCTCGCTCGGGCCGCCCTCAGCTGTCCGGTCACCCCCATTGGTTGTCGGCCCCTCGCTCGGGCCGCCCTCAGCTGTCCGGTCACCCCCATTGGTTCTCGGCCCCTCGCTCGCGCTTCCCTCCCCTGTCCGGTCACCCCCATTGGTTCTCGGCCCCTCGCTCAGGCCTCCCTCACCTGTCCGGTCACCCCCATTGGTTCTCGGCCCCTCGCTCGGGCCTCCCTCACCTGTCCGGTCACCCCCATTGGTTCTCGGCCCCTCGCTCGGGCCTCCCTCACCTGTCCGGTCACCCCCATTGGTTCTCGGCCCCTCGCTCGGGCCTCCCTCACCTGTCCGGTCACCCCCATTGGTTCTCGGCCCCTCGCTCGGGCCTCCCTCACCTGTCCGGTCACCCCCATTGGTTCTCGGCCCCTCGCTCGGGCCTCCCTCACCTGTCCGGTCACCCCCATTGGTTCTCGGCCCCTCGCTCGGGCCTCCCTCACCTGTCCGGTCACTCCCATTGGTTCTCGGCCCCTCGCTCGGGCTTCCCTTACCTGTCCGGTCACCCCCATTGGTTCTCGGCCCCTCACTCGCGCCGGGGGCACCTTCGCCCGGCCCTTCCCCTTGTGGCTCGGTGCCATTTTGAGGGACATAGGGTGGTGGTCTGGCCCAGACGTCCCCAAGCTCTGACTTCTTTTCAATGTTCCTAGCTTCCTCGGCTAGCTCGCTCCAAACAGATTTCGGCTGTTTCTGCTCCTCTGTAAGCGGGACGGGGTTCGGGGATGGAGGGGATGTGTCGCTCTCTTGCAGATCTTTAGGGTCAGCAGAATCACCATCATCTGGGGGGTGCAAAGTCTGTGCGGCTGCCCCGACTCCCATTTTCGGGGTGGCCAACAAACAGTCCCTTACCGCTACCCAGGTATCCTGCTCTTTTATAGCTTTCTGCAAGGCTTCTACAGCTTTTCCCCAACCCTTAAGGTTTTTCCCACAACCTGAAGACATCATCTCCTCGGCTAACGCCTTAATACATTTGTCCCACACTTCAGGGACACGCTTCAGGGACTTCAGAATATCCACCGGCTGGTCTATAACCTTAATTTTTAAAAGCCTCGCAACAGCGAGAGTAAAATCATTTGGCTTACAATCAATCCCCCAATGCTTATGTAATTGCGATACGACCTTCACGAGGGCTTCCATCCTCCTTGTTCGTCCGGGAGCGTCCTCCCCACTGGGCCGGTCCAGCCGCTCCGGCCGCCGTTCACCCGTCCAGCCGATGATTCCCGGGTTTTGGCACCACTTGTTGCCGTTCAAGCGGCGCAGCGACCTGGTTCAGGAACGGCACGGCAACCACCCCCAGGCCGCTCGGGCCATCAGCTCGCTGACACCAATGTGGTGGACGGCAAATGGCGTTTATTGATGGGTAGCAAGGTGTTATATAGCTTGGTTTACAACATCACATCCGTCTGCTTACATCATAAACTAAACACTATTGGCTATTAGGGGCCCTACCTTTCCGTACAGCACAATATCTTCCGGCCGCTGGACCCTAACTATCTGCAACAACTTCCCCCCTCCCTATGCATAACAAAACTAGCTAAAATACAACTATCTTATCCTTACTTATTCTTATTACAATCTTATTCTATTCTTATAGTTTATAACAATCTTAAAATTATATATCATAAACTCGACATAAAAACATAAGGCACAAAGAAGAAGGCGCGTAGAAGGTAGGGGATGACAGGTAATACCGGTGTGTAGGAATAGGGTGTACCTTGGGATAACTTTGGGGGTAATACTGAGTGGATATATTCTTAAAGCAGTTGTCGGTGTTCTACTAACGTGATGTTAACCTTCTCTAGCCGATTCTTGACAAACGGCATGAGCTTATTCAATACACAGGGTCCAAAGATTAGTGTCATCATGATCGTTGTGATCGGCCCTATCAAGGTGGATATCAGGGTGGTTAACCACAGTGAACCGGTGAACCAATTTTCGTACCAGCTGCGTTTGGAAGCTGGTTGGCACTGAAAATTTGTGACCCTGTAGTTACTTTTGTACTAATTGCTCGAGATTGTTTGACCTGTTCAAGTACCCATTGCTGGTGTGGCTCTGCCTGTCCTATAGCGACAAGCTGCAAAATTAAGATAACACAAAGACATCGCGGCCCCCTCTTGCAGAGGCTGTTTTGTTGTTTTCTGGATTCGGTCAGCGTGGAACTCGCAGGCTCGGGCGGGACGCCTGTCACCGGGGTGTACGGGTTACGGGGGTGTCCGATGATCCGGTCCTGTGAACAGAAACTCACAATTTTCATTAGTTTTATTTTGAAGGTCTGGTTTAATAGACTTAAGCGGGCACCACTTGCCTCTGCCATCTTTCCCGACAGTGACCTTTGGGTCGATCTTGGCATGGGGGGAGCGCTGCCAGCGAGTCCCCCAGCCAAGGGCAGTTTACTGCAACGTGGCCTGCCTGGTCACATTTAGAACAAGCCATTACATTGGCTATTGCAGTGTGAATAGCCGCCTGAATTGGGGTCAGATGCTCTTCCTTTGCAACATGCTTAATCATGTCTGCGATACTTGCCCCCGCCGGCAATGATCGCAGGATTTCTTTGGTTGCGGAATTGCACTGTTGGTGCAAACATTCCACTACGACCGGGCTTTTTGCCTCTGTGGGCAGGGACGAAGAGTCGACCGCTGTCTGGAGACGATCTACAAATTGTGTAAAGCTCTCACTTTCACTTTGATTTATTGAGGACCATGGCGATGGTTTGGCAACAACTCTACAGGCTGTGCGAATAGCTTCTCTGGCCGCACGAGTAGTTGTCATAACCTCATGGGCCCGCATGCCATGGGCCTGCGCCTGGGGGGTGATCATTGTTGGATCTGCACCCATTAACCGCTGCAGGCTGGAGCCGTGTAATGGGTGATCTGCCCCAGTTACTTGGGCTAAATACTTCTTACAGTTGCCTTCCCATTCTTGTTTGAAAACGATCATCCCTGCTCCACCAAAGATCAGCCTACAAGTTTATTTTATATCGAATGGGAGCATATCGTCCCCCCCGAAGATACCATCTATGAGGGTTGAGACCATGGCAGAATTAATCCCTTTATCCGCAATTGCTTTAACAATCGCTTGTACGTCCTTAGATTTTATCAGCGAGTGGACCCTCTGTCCCCTCTCTGTCACCCGGACCGGGAACGCTAGCGTGGCCAATGCGCCCCAGTCGGCACATGCGATCTTTATTTCCTTCCAGTCCGTGAGAGGGGTTTCTCCCCTTTGCGGTTTTTCTTTAATTCGAATGGGAATATTTTGGCTCTTAGTTCTGTTTACCTTCTTTTTCTCCTTCCTTAAGTTTGAATCAGTTGTGAGCCACTCGTCCTGACTAGTGTCTGATCCGGAACCGGAACTCGACTGACTGGTCACTTCCGGGCTCCGGTACCTTTTCGTTGGGCTCCGGCTCCGCCTACTTCCGTCCCGCCTACTTCCGTTGCGGGCGGGCTGTTCCCCCCCTCTTGGCTCGCCCCGCCTTCCACCCGCGGAGGCGCCTTTTGTGAAATGGCCGCTCTGATCGGTCCTCAGCGCCTCGCTCGGGCCTCCCTCACCTGTCCGGTCACCCCCATTGGTTCTCGGCCCCTCGCTCGGGCCTCCCTCACCTGTCCGGTCACCCCCATTGGTTCTGGGCCCCTCGCTCGGGCCTCCCTCACCTGTCCGGTCACCCCCATTGGTTCTCGGCCCCTCGCTCGGGCTTCCCTCACCTGTCCGGTCACCCCCATTGGTTCTCGGCCCCTCGCTCGGGCCTCCCTCACCTGTCCGGTCACCCCCATTGGTTCTCGGCGCCTCACTCGGGCTTCCCTCACCTGTCCGGTCACCCCCATTGGTTCTCGGCCCCTCGCTCGGGCCTCCCTCACCTGTCCGGTCACCCCCATTGGTTCTCGGCCCCTCGCTCGGGCCTCCCTCAGCTGTCCGGTCACCCCCATTGGTTCTCGGCCCCTCGCTCGGGCCGCCCTCAGCTGTCCGGTCACCCCCATTGGTTCTCGGCCCCTCGCTCGGGCTTCCCTCACCTGTCCGGTCACCCCCATTGGTTCTCGGCCCCTCGCTCGGGCCTCCCTCACCTGTCCGGTCACCCCCATTGGTTCTCGGCCCCTCCCTCGGGCTTCCCTCACCTGTCCGGTCACCCCCATTGGTTCTCGGCCCCTCGCTCGGGCCTCCCTCAGCTGTCCGGTCACCCCCATTGGTTCTCGGCCCCTCGCTCGGGCCGCCCTCAGCTGTCCGGTCACCCCCATTGGTTCTCGGCCCCTCGCTCGGGCCTCCCTCACCTGTCCGGTCACCCCCATTGGTTCTCGGCCCCTCGCTCGGGCCTCCCTCACCTGTCCGGTCACCCCCATTGGTTCTCGGCCCCTCGCTCGGGCCTCCCTCAGCTGTCCGGTCACCCCCATTGGTTCTCGGCCCCTCGCTCGGGCCGCCCTCAGCTGTCCGGTCACCCCCATTGGTTCTCGGCCCCTCGCTCGGGCTTCCCTCACCTGTCCGGTCACCCCCATTGGTTCTCGGCCCCTCGCTCGGGCCTCCCTCACCTGTCCGGTCACCCCCATTGGTTCTCGGCCCCTCACTCGGGCTTCCCTCACCTGTCCGGTCACCCCCATTGGTTCTCGGCCCCTCGCTCGGGCCTCCCTCACCTGTCCGGTCACCCCCATTGGTTCTCGGCCCCTCGCTCGGGCCTCCCTCCCCTGTCCGGTCACCCCCATTGGTTCTCGGCCCCTCGCTCGGGCTTCCCTCACCTGTCCGGTCACCCCCATTGGTTCTCGGCCCCTCGCTCGGGCCTCCCTCACCTGTCCGGTCACCCCCATTGGTTCTCGGCCCCTCACTCGGGCTTCCCTCCCCTGTCCGGTCACCCCCATTGGTTCTCGGCCCCTCGCTCGGGCCTCCCTCACCTGTCCGGTCACCCCCATTGGTTCTCGGCCCCTCGCTCGGGCCGCCCTCAGCTGTCCGGTCACCCCCATTGGTTCTCGGCCCCTCGCTCGCGCTTCCCTCCCCTGTCCGGTCACCCCCATTGGTTCTCGGCCCCTCGCTCAGGCCTCCCTCACCTGTCCGGTCACCCCCATTGGTTCTCGGCCCCTCGCTCGGGCCTCCCTCACCTGTCCGGTCACCCCCATTGGTTCTCGGCCCCTCGCTCGGGCCTCCCTCACCTGTCCGGTCACCCCCATTGGTTCTCGGCCCCTCGCTCGGGCCTCCCTCACCTGTCCGGTCACCCCCATTGGTTCTCGGCCCCTCGCTCGGGCCTCCCTCACCTGTCCGGTCACCCCCATTGGTTCTCGGCCCCTCGCTCGGGCCTCCCTCACCTGTCCGGTCACTCCCATTGGTTCTCGGCCCCTCGCTCGGGCTTCCCTCACCTGTCCGGTCACCCCCATTGGTTCTCGGCCCCTCACTCGCGCCGGGGGCACCCTCGCCCGGCCCTTCCCCTTGTGGCTCGGTGCCATTTTGAGGGACATAGGGTGGTGGTCTGGCCCAGACGTCCCCAAGCTCTGACTTCTTTTCAATGTTCCTAGCTTCCTCGGCTAGCTCGCTCCAAACAGATTTCGGCTGTTTCTGCTCCTCTGTAAGCGGGACGGGGTTCGGGGATGGAGGGGATGTGTCGCTCTCTTGCAGATCTTTAGGGTCAGCAGAATCACCATCATCTGGGGGGTGCAAAGTCTGTGCGGCTGCCCCGACTCCCATTTTCGGGGTGGCCAACAAACAGTCCCTTACCGCTACCCAGGTCTCCTGCTCTTTTATAGCTTTCTGCAAGGCTTCTACAGCTTTTCCCCAACCCTTAAGGTTTTTCCCACAACCTGAAGACATCATCTCCTCGGCTAACGCCTTAATACATTTGTCCCACACTTCAGGGACACGCTTCAGGGACTTCAGAATATCCACCGGCTGGTCTATAACCTTAATTTTTAAAAGCCTCGCAACAGCGAGAGTAAAATCATTTGGCTTACAATCAATCCCCCAATGCTTATGTAATTGCGATACGACCTTCACGAGGGCTTCCATCCTCCTTGTTCGTCCGGGAGCGTCCTCCCCACTGGGCCGGTCCAGCCGCTCCGGCCGCCGTTCACCCGTCCAGCCGATGATTCCCGGGTTTTGGCACCACTTGTTGCCGTTCAAGCGGCGCAGCGACCTGGTTCAGGAACGGCACGGCAACCACCCCCAGGCCGCTCGAGCCATCAGCTCGCTGACACCAATGTGGTGGACGGCAAATGGCGTTTATTGATGGGTAGCAAGGTGTTATATAGCTTGGTTTACAACATCACATCCGTCTGCTTACATCATAAACTAAACGCTATTGGCTATTAGGGGCCCTATCTTTCCGTACAGAACGATATCTTCCGGCTGCCGGACCCTAAGTATCTGCAACACCCTCCCTTGCCCCTAGGGGCTGGAATCTTAGGGCTACACACACACATCTAAAATGGGGATGATTTCTGTGCTTGACCTCACTTGGAAACACGACACAAAACTTAAACAATGATACAGGAATATATATTTAAACAATAACAATAAAAAACATTATAATAAACACTAACAACAACAACAATAAAAACAATATCAATAGCACTAACAACAATAGTATCAACAATATCAAATATTACTATAAAAGTCTCCAAAGAAAAATCCAAATAAGACGTTATGGCTGGAGTCCCTGGGCCCAGCTCTTCCTGGCAGCAGCCAGGGTGAAGGGGAGCTTGTCCTGCAAGGGAAAAGGAGGCGTGAGCAGGGCCGAGGAGCAGCTCGGGGGCTCCCGTGGAGCAGAGGCTCTTTGGCGGCTGCGCGGGCTCTTTGGCAGCAGCGCTGCCGTCATTGGTGCCCTGGCAGAGGCTTGGCGTGGCCAGCGCAGCCCAGAGGCCGGCAGAGGGGCTGAGGCAGCAGGTGCCCAGGCCTTGGGCGCTCCTGCGCCCTGTGCAGCTCTGCCCCGGCGCCGCGGCCTGCCAGAGCGCCCGCACACCTGGGCCAGGCTCCCGCGCGGCTGCTCCCCAAAGGCAGCGCGGAGCAGCGCCAAGGGGCCGGGCACAGCCCCAGCTCTGCCCGTGCAGCCGGCAGCAGGGGCCAGACCTGGGGGCTGCAGCCGGAGCTCTCCCACTCCATGGGCTCCTCCTGGCTGCAGCCGACCAGGCCACTGCTCCCCACAATCTGGAAGAGAGCAGGAGAGCTTGGTGGGGACAGTGCGTGGGGAAGAGGAAGGATAAGGGCATCCAGTGGCTGCAGGGGCTGTACCTGGCTGCTGTCGTAGCTGAGCCACTCCATGGGCTCTGGCGCGTTCTCTACAAGTCCCGCATCTGCATGTGGAGCCTGTAGGAGAGAAAAAGGCATTTGCAGGGCAGGTCTGAAATCTGAAGGACTCTTGCCCCAGGGTCCCTCCTGGTGCAGCAGGAAGTGGGAAAGCGGGAAGAGTCCCAGCCCAGCCACAGATGCACAGATCAGTGCAGATGGCAGCATGGACAATACCTGCAGGCCACAGAAGGAGACCTCCCACTCCATGGGCTCCTCATCGTTGGTGCAACTGACCAGGCTGTCAGTTCCCGGAGTCTGGAAGAGAGCAGGAGAACTTGTGGGGACGGTCATGGTGGCAGCGCTGGCTCTGTGCACGGGGCCTCGTCCCCACTGCGTGCGCGGGGCAGGCGGTGCACAGAGCCAGGGTGCCAGGCTCAGGCAGCAGCCCCCGAGGCCTTGGCCACTCCTGGCCCTGGCGCAGCTCTGCCCCAGCACCCAGGCCTGCCAGAGCTCCCTGCCACCTCTGCCACCAGCCCTGCGGCTGCTCTCGCAGAGCCAAGCGCCAGCCGTCCCCGCGCAGCCTCTGCCTGCACACACACTACCTGCACCGAGCTCTCCCAATCCATTTCTTCAACTGGAGAGTTGTCCATTTTTTTTTTACTCTCCAGTGACTGCAAGAGAAATGGAGTCATTGGCATTTGCAGCGCTGAGAGCAGGGGTCTCTGTGTGAGCAGGTGTGAGCGCCAAGTGTCACGCGGTGGTTTGGGGGCCTCCCCTGGGAGGCATCGCGCAGGCTGCCCTGCAGCCCCGCAGCTCCCCTGCATCTCATGGGCACCACGGGTGGCCCCTGGTGCTGCGCGGCCCTGCTGCTCACCTGGCCTTGCTGCTGCGTGGCCAGCACTGGGGCCACTGTGAGGCGCAGCCCTGGGAAGCATCCGTGTTCCCGTGGCGATAACTGCCCCTCTGGGATGTTCCATGGCTGTGTGGTGGGAGGAGGGCAGCGGCAGGGGCCAGGGGGGCTGCCATGAGGAAGGCTGGACTCCCCCTGGCACTGCTGGACTCCCCGCTGGACTCCCCCTGGCACTGCTGAGCCTGGCGGCACAGAGCAGTGCGTGGCCTTGGGCTTGCTGGGTGCCAAGTAGGGCTCCTCACGCAGCCCCATGGCGCTGCTGGCGGCTGCCTGCCCAGAGGCCGGGCTCCACTTGGGGTTCTGCTTCCACTTCTGCAAGCAGCCTTGAATGCCTTGCTCTGTTTTCCCGGCTCCCCTCCTGCCCTTACAGCCTGATGGACTTGAGGAAGTTTTGTTTTCCATGGTTGAGACATGTTCCTCATTAGGAAGGGGACCTTGTGCAGCCTTTGTTTTTCCCAGTAGCGCATTTCTGTAGCCTCAAGGCCCCTCTGAAGAACAGCTCTGGGTACCTGCTGCTGTTGTGAGCTTCCTCCAGGTCTGAAAGTCCCTGCGGAGGGGACAATTCCAACAGACGGCTGTTCTGAGGGACATGAGAGCAAGGGAAAATGTTTCTCCCTTGCCACATCATGGCTGCCCACTGTCAAACCAAAGGAGGTGAGTGTTAAGGACAGCATGGGGCCAGGCAGATGAGAAAAGGCTGGCATCTCCCAGTGCTGCTTTTAGAGACCCAGTAGTGAGAGTACTTGTGGAAGACCTGGTGAGACTGGCAGAGTAAGTATTAGCAGCCTCAGTGTGTGAAACTACACACGGAGTGAATTTCCATCAAAGCCAGGCAGGCATTTTGTTTTATCAGCAACATCCAGCTGATTCTTGGGCAGTAACAGGTTAGCACAGCTTACAAGGAAATAGTTCTGATGATTTAAGGGTCACAAATGAGTTGAGTATTGAACAAGCACATTTTGTTTAATGTGTTATGAAACTTGAATGTCTCTTTCCATTTGTATCTGATCATTTCTTGCCTGCCTTGTGATCACCTAGTCCAATATTGAATTTGTGGAAATGAGGATTTTTTTCTCCATCTCTTGCCCAGTGTTAGTTTTCAAATAGGTTTCAGCTTATGAATATAAGTTTGCATTCAAGCCTTTATTAATTTGCCAACATACAGAGTCTATTGCTGTCTGAGATGCCCAGGGGCGACTGTATTGCCATATGGTGGGGGGAAATGTGATCCACAACTTACAAGCACCTGTTCAGAGCATCATTTGGTCACCAGGAGAGTTGTGACTGGAAAGTGACTGTGAGATCATTTCTACTTTATCGGTTAGTAGGGCCATAGCAGGTACACAACCAGGTCTGTGCTTTTGAGATCATATCTGCCTAAGCAGATGATATGTCAGCATTTGTCTTAGGGCTGAGGAAGTTACAGTGAGGTTAATTTATTTCTCAGAGGCTTACAGGCCAGGAGCAATGATATGTCTATGAAGGTGACTGTGATGACATCTCGTTTTGAGTCCCTGATAGACCAGCAGCTTGTATCTGGTGAAGAATTAACTTGGAGAGGCCACCCCTGTCACAGCAGGCCTGCATATAGGCCTGCAGTGTTAGGAATCCCTGATTTCCAGGGTTTGTGTGCTGTAGGAATGACACCTGTCCGGCAGCAGGGAGCTTGCTTGAGTTGCCTGTGTGGCCTGTACTAGGTTTCTGTTCTTCATATGTACACCTGTTTTAATACCACCTTTGGGTCTGTAGCATGTCAGGAGTTTCCAAGTATGTTCTGACTGCAGACTGGGAGCAATGGCTGTTGGACGAGACAGAGGTAACCTCACTCCCAAGGAAAGGTGTGAGAAAAATGTCCACAGGGGCCTCTTTTTGATAACAAAACAGATTCAAGATCAAGATTTCATCAAATGTCCCACCCATGTGCCAGCTTCTGGCCTATCAGCTATCCTATGAGGAGTGACTTGAAAAGCACATGTCCCACCCGTGCCCCTGTTGCTGGCCAATCAGGCACTCAGGCAGCAATGACCTCACAATCAATATCCAAGGGAAGGGAAGGTGAAGGAGTTAAATGCAGAGTGCAGTGGAGAGGGAAGGACAGCATCCCCTGGAAGGGTAGCATAACAAAATAATGTGGAAAAAAATACACAATCATATTTGAAGGAGCTCATAAAATGTCCAAACATATCTCAATAAAAAAGCACTCATTTTGTTACCAAAAAAAAAAAAAAAAGTAAAATCCCTAACCATAAGGTTAGAGCATTAAAGCCTAGAGGCATGGAACTGTATGAAGTTGTGCTACAGCAACAGCTGGGGAGAGATGCAGCATCACTGATGAGAAACTGCACTGCCCTTCTAGGACCTGCACCCGGTACCCATGAGCGCAAAGGCACCAGGAACAGCCCCTGCAGCCCCATCCCTGGGAGCAGGTCCTGGAGCTGCCACAGTGGCTGCACGCAGTGACACTGCTCGGGGAACCAACGCCAGAGAGAAACCACCGTCTTCCTGGTTCGGTCGCTGCTGCAGGGAGAGCGCGGCGCAGGCTGCCGAGGCCACGTGGGCTGTGGTTTGTGCATCTGCAGGCGAGGCTTTGATCTGCCGATCAGCCCCGGCAAGGGAATAACGGGCTCCTGGGTGAACACCCTGAGAGCTGGGGGGCTCTGAGCGCCTGGGCTGCCCTGTCTGCTGTCAGAGGAGTGAAATGTCCCAGCTCCCTGCTCCTGGCCAAGGCACCAGCACCAGGCTGTCCGAGAGGGGTGGACGAGACCGCACTCACAGGATGTGTCTCTGGCTGCGGCTAAGAGACCTTTCACTGCTGCTGCTCCCATCACAGCAGGGCTGTAGCAGGATCAGAGGCTGTTCCTCTTTCATCCCCTTCTTGACACAGCCCATCCCAGGGACAATCCCAGCTCCACAGTTCTCATGGCGTGGGGAAAGCTGGACACTTGCACCTTGGGCACTCGGGCAAACACAGCATGTGAGATCCCCAAAGTTCCCAGTCACCCAACTGTAATACAAAGTGTGACAGACCCATTTCCCTCCATGGTCTGCCCTGTTCCACTGGGATGGGCCCCATGATGATGCCCCAGAGCAGTGACCAGGACATCCGCAGTGGAGCCATGCTGCATATATGGTCATGAACGACGCTCGAGAAGTTCATTGGAGGGCTGGGCTGTGACAGAAGGGAGATAACCCCCGATAATGTCTAAAATGGTGCCTGCTGCTTCGATTGGCTCATCTGGGAGCTGGGCCAGCACCTGCAGATATATATTAGCCTCCCACCTTGTTGTCCTGCACAAGTACCCAGGACCTGTGGCAGGGAGCGGGTGCATCAGGGCAGTGCCATCAGGGCAGGAGTGAATGGAGGCAAAAGGACTCCGCATCTCTTGGGTGCTGTGGCTGCTCGTCTGGGTGCAGCTGTGCTGGGGTAAGTGCCTGTTCCCTAGCCCATGGGCATGGGGCCAACGGGCAGTGGTGAGGTCATTGGGATCCCTCTGGAAATTTTGGATCTTCCCTCAGAGCTGTGAGACAAGGGTTAGAAGTGCTCAAGTCAAGACCCTGTTCCCCTCTGGGTGGGAGAAGGGTATTGGTGCTTCCAGGGCTCCTCTGCTTCTGGCAGTCAGTGCCTGGGCGTTATAGGCACCTCGTCCTTGCCACCCTTTGGGGGCATCCTGTTTCCCCAGCTCTATGGCCCTGGTGGTGGGTCAGCTGGTGACTGCAGCACTCAGTGATCCCAGGGCACAGCCAACCCCGGGGTTCCCAGGAGGGTTTCAGTGCTGTTTGCTGCCCCCGGGTCAGGGTTGCCTGGCCTGAGAAGGGGCAGTTTGTGCCCCACAGAGAGAATGAGACCAGGGTGCCTTTGCTCACCCTCCAGCAGAGGTGCCCTTTGCAAGGGTCCTGGCCAAGGGCAGGGACTGAGCTCTTCCCTGTAAGTGAGGAGGGAATGAGGGTTGGGACAGAAGATGGGGGTCATCTCAATGCTCCCTGGGGACCCATAAAGCCCTGCAGGTGGTGGGTGCATTTGAGTGGTACCCATGGTGGATTGGGGTAAAGGAAATGGGTCCCTGGGCATCCCAAGAGTGCAGAGGGGAGATGTCTCACACCCCAGGGGCTGCAACTCAGCCCTAGGACCCTTCACACAGTCGCTCTGCTGGGGCTCAGTGCCCTCCTAATCGGCCCTGTGTCTGTGTTTGAAGGTGCTGCGGAGGTGAGGCTGGAGGATGGAGACAGCCGCTGTGCTGGGAGAGTGGAGGTGAAACACCAGGGACAATGGGGGACCGTGTGTGGTGATTATTCCTGGGACATGGAAGATGCTGCTGTAGTTTGTAAGCAGCTTGGCTGTGGATTTGCTCTCCATGCCCTTCTGTACGGACATTTTGGGCCAGGATCGGGCCAGATTTGGCTGGACTCTGTAAATTGTCAAGGCACTGAGACTGCCTTGTCTGAGTGCACACATGATGGTTGGGGTAACCACTACTGCAATCATGCTTGGGACGCCGGAGTTGTTTGTTCAGGTAAGGAGTCATCCAGTTCCTCAGCTCTGGAGTGGGGCCTGGGATCAGGGGACTAACGAGGCTGTGCCTTGAAGGAGCAGTGTGTGGGTACCAGCTCAGACCCTGACATTGCCATTTTCACTGTACTACTGCAGCTGCTGCTGTTCCTGGGGAAAGTCCCAGGTGAGCCCACCATGGGGTGCACAGACCCCATCAGGATCCTGGGGGCTCAGCCCACCCTCAGGTGGTGCCTCAGGCTGAGAAATGAATCCCTCACCCTGTCCTACAGGTTCTAGGTCTCCATCAATCTCCTCAGGTTCTGCCAGGATATTCCTGGCAGTGCTGGGTGTCCCTGTGCCCCAGATCTCAGGATGACTTGCTCGGCACCCCATGGCTGGGGAAATGGTACAAGATGTCTGAGGGTCCTGCAGTCATTTTCCTCACAGACAAGAGTGCCTTGGCTGACCCAAAGGGGCTTTTCAGAGGGGACAAGAGCAGGGCCTGGGGCAGAGAAGCAGGGGGATGAGCAGGGCACCCCTTGTCCAGGGCCACCCCACAAGGACCAGCCCCCCATGAGCTCTAGGTTGGTGTCTGTGGGGCTGCTGTCTGCTCCCTCCCACGTCACCACAGGCTCAGGCTGGTCCTGCTGGGTCCCTGTCACTGACCCCTCCGACAGTGCAGGACACCCTGGGAACAGGGAGCATTTTGGGCTGTTCTGAGGCAATTCCCCAGGCTGTCTCTGAGCTCTGCAGGGCTGAACAGGCTGCAGCAACCGTTAGGGCTGCGGTGCTGGGGATCTGTGCTGGGCAGTGGGGCAACCTGTGAGGCAGCAGCATTTCCCTGAGCAGTGCCTGTGGCTATGGGTATGTGATTGAGACAAGCTCCAGAGCACTGTGTGGGTGTGAGAGGAGGTGCAGGGGTCTTGAAGGGTTTGTGTCATCAGAACCTACTGAGAGCTGCTATTTGACGTTAATGGGACCCTTTGGATGTGGCTGCCACGGTATGTAACTGCCAGAAGCTTGTGGCAACTCCCTGTCATTGTGGGGTTTTTAATTTTTTTTTTTTTTTTCCTCAGGATTTGTTCGGCTCGTTGGAGGAAACAGCCCCTGTTCAGGACGTGTGGAGATCACAGATGCAGACCAGTGGAAAACAGTCTGTGACTCACACTTTGATGTGAAAGCTGCTGGCGTGATCTGCAGGGAGTTGCAGTGTGGCACTGTCCTGTCTGTCCATGGGGGAACTCACTTTGGAGAGGGGGTCGGTCCCATTTGGGATGGAAAGCTGCAGTGTGTGGGGAATGAGCCCTTCCTCTCCTCCTGCCCCAGGAGGTCCCTCAGCAACCAGACCTGCAGCCATGCCAACGACGCCGGTGTCACCTGCACACGTGAGCATTCGGGGAGGAGGTGTGAAATGCCACTCACAAGCTATATGCTAAGAGAGAGGGGAGCAGGAAAGTGACCATGCTGAGCATGGTGTGAGTTCAGGAGAGATGGAGTGGTTGTCTGCAGTTCTGCAGTGCTGAAAGCAAAGGAAATTGTATCTCTGTGGCATTTCTATCTTGGGATGATGAGCTAGAGCACAAAGTGATCCTCTCTAAAGGCCCTCACTTCCTTTTGTAATATATCCAGGATTCAGGCTGGTGAATGGCAGCACAGCATGTTCAGGGCGAGTGGAGATCGAGGTGGAGGGAACCTGGGGAACCCTCTGTGGCTCTGGCTGGGACATCTCCGATGCTCATGTTCTCTGTCATCAACTCAACTGTGGATTTGCTGAGTCCATTCCTGCAGGATGGCACTTTGGGAGAGGAACAGGCCCTGTCTGGAGAGACACTTTCCACTGTAATGGGACTGAATCCCATTTGGGACAGTGCCCTGTGACTGCTCTTGGGCTGTCCCCATGCTCACCTGACAATATTGCTGGTGTTTTTTGCTCAGGTGAGTTCAGGGAAAATGGATTAACTCATTTTGCCCCTTTTGTGTGACTTGGAAACACAAAGCAGGGGAGCCCCTGGCAGTGACAAACTGAATTTTCTGCTGGAGAAACTATGGGTTCCCATGGAGGGATTCAGAGAGCTTTGCCTGCTCCTGCAGAGCACGTTTTCTTGGGGGAGATGAGAGCTGAGCAGGGAGCCGGCGTCTCTGCTGCTCCAGGGCATCTGGTTCAGGCCTTGGGGCCACCACCAGGCCTGGGCTCCTCTGTTCTCTCCTGGGGCACAGGCCAAGGAGGGAACTGCAGGACACAGCTCCTCTCCCTGCAGCTGTGAAAGATCCTCTGCTCCCTCCTGCAGCCCATACCCCCATCCCAGACCATAACCTGGTCCAATAGCCTGCGGGGACTGGACCATGAGTGCGCCCAGCAGGAGCAATTCCTGATGCTGAGCACCACCTTGGGACTGGGATTTGCCCTTGCTCCTTGTCAGTATGAACCTCAAACTTACCCTGTTTTGTAAAGAAGGCCCTCATCCCTCTGCTTCTTGCTAAGGACACAAGCTCCACATCCCAGATCCCTAGGGATGTAGAAGGGCAGAGCTGTCCCAGCAGGAGCCAGTCCCAGCTTGAGGATGGAGCAAGGCTACTGCTCACCCTGTCACCCAGGCCTCGTACAGGCCACCACTTCCTGCTGCTGAAGCTGCTCCAGATTCATCCATAAGGACATATCTGGTGGCTCAGGGATTTGGCTTGACCTCTAATGCTTTCCCATTTCCATCACTAAGATAATATTAGAACTCAGCAAGGTTTAGGGCCTGGAAAACAAAATCCCTTTGAGCACTCCCATCCTTGAGCTCCTCACTGTGAGCTGGATATGGATAGGTGAGCTCCAGAATGTCCAAGGGCATGAGAATGGGAAACAAGGCAGCATGCAGGACATTTCCCCTCTCTCCGAGCAGGACTCTCTGGATCCCTGCGTCTGGTCGGTGGAGGGAGCCGCTGTGACGGGCGAGTGGAGATGCCCCTGAATGGGACATGGGTCCGAGTCCTGGATGACCAGTGGGACCTGAACGATGCCAGCGTGGTGTGCCAGCAGCTCCAGTGCGGAGAGGCAGAGCAAGCCTACAACCCGCCGAAGCCTGAGCGAGGAACGGGCCCCGTGGGGCTGAGAAGGGTCCAGTGTGCAGGGAAGGAGACTCACTTGACCCTCTGCAACACCTCCCTGCCTGCGGCAGCGCCTGCAGGAATTGCCGAGGACGTGGGGGTGGTTTGCTCGGGTGAGTTGCTCTGACGGTCCCCAATGTGCTGTGCTCCCCAGGGCTGCGAGCCCCTCACAGCCGGGTTTCTCCTGGGTACAGGGAGCCGGCGGGTCCGGCTGGTGCACAGGGCAGGGCGCTGCGCTGGGAGAGTGGAGATCTTCTACAACGGCACCTGGGGGACCGTCTGTGACGACTCCTGGGACCTGCTGGACGCCACCGTTGTTTGCCGCCAGCTGGGCTGCGGGGTGGCTGTGAATTTCACCAGCTCTGCTCATTACGGGGAAGGCTCTGGGCGCATCTGGCTGGATGACGTGAACTGCTCCGGGGATGAAGCTGCTCTCTGGGACTGCCCGGCCAGGCCCTGGGGGCAGCACAACTGCAGGCACAAAGAGGATGCAGGAGTCGTCTGCTCAGGTCTGTGCGGGCAGCCGTGGTGGGAGCCTGGTGCTTCATGAGGAGGGGACGAGGGAGAAGCTGGACATGGTGGAACTGCCCCGACTGCCCTGAGCCCCCTTCCTGCCCGGTCCTGGGGACACCCATGCACAGTCCCCACAGGACCTGCTCAGGACTATAGGGAGAGCACAGGTGTCCCCACAGATCAGAGGGGAGGGTAGTGCTGCACATTGGGTGCTTCTCTCTGCTCCCTTAGTAAAACAGTGCCTTGCTGGCAGGGCCCTCTGACTATCTGAGTCCTGAGATGTCTAGAAGACTCCCTGCTTCTTGGTGGAGGCACGGGAACCACGTGGAGGGCAAGAAGGTGCTCAAGAGTAGTCAGGATGGATTTACCAAGGGGAAATCATGCTTGACTAATCTGATAGCCTTCTATGATGGAATGACCAGCTGGATAGATGAGGGGAGAGCGGTGGATGTCGTCTATCTCGACTTCAGCAAGGCTTTTGACACCATCCCTCACAATATCCTCCTGGGCAACCTCCAGCAATGTGGGATAGATGAGTGGACAGTGAGGTGGATTAGGAACTGGCTGGATGGCAGGGCCCAGAGAGTGGTGATCAGCGGTGCAGAGTCTGGTTGGAGGCCTGTGGCTAGTGGGGTCCCCCAGGGGTCAGTCCTTGGTCCAGTCCTGTTCAATTTATTCATCAATGACCTGGATGAAGGCACAGAGTGCTCCCTCAGCAAGTTTGCTGATGACACGAAACTGGGAGGAGTAGCCGATACCCCAGAGGGCTGCGCTGCCATCCAGAGGGACCTGGACAGACTGGACAACTGGGCGGTGAAAAACCTCATGCAATTCAACAAGGCCAAGTGCAAGGTTCTGCACCTGGGGAGGAATAACCCCAGGCACCAGTACAGGCTGGGGACCGACCTTCTGGAGAGCAGCTCTGCGGAGAAAGACCTGGGTGTCATGGTGGATGATAAGTTGACCATGAGGCAGCAGTGTGCCCTCGTGGCCAAGAAGGCCAATGGAATCCTGGGCTGCATTAAGAAGAGCGTCTCCAGCAGGTCGAGGGAGGTGATCCTGCCCCTCTACTCAGCCCTGGTGAGGCCGCATCTGGAGTATTGTGACCAGTTCTGGGCTCCACAGTACAAGAGGGATGTGGAGCTGCTGGAGAGAGTCCAGCGCAGGGCTACAAGGATGATCAGGGGCCTGGAACATCTGCCCTATGAGGAGAGGCTGAGGGAGCTGGGCCTGTTCAGCCTGGAGAAGAGAAGGCTGAGAGGGGATCTAATCAGTGTATATAAATACCTCAAGGGAGGGAGTGCAGAGGACGGGGATGGTCTCTTTTCAGTGGTGGCCACTGATAGGACTAGAGGAAATGGCCGGAAACTGAAACATCAAAAATTCCATAGGAACTTAAGGAAAAATTTCTTAAAAGTGAGGGTGACAGAGCACTGGAACAGGCTGCCCAGAGAGGTTGTGGAGTCTCCTTCTCTGGAGATCTTCAAAACCCGCTTGGATGCAGTCCTGTTCCACGTGCTCTAGGTGACCCTGCGTATGCAGGGGGGTTGGACTAGATGATCTCTAGAGGTCCCTTCCAACCCTAAGCATTCTATGATTCTATGATTCTATGATCAAGGCACACAGGCAAGCTCGTGGCTGCTCCAGACCATGGAGTGTGACCAAGGAAGAGCCCCTGCAGCTGAGGAAGGGCCGTATCCCTGCACTCAAGGGGGAGAAAGGGAGGTCAGCAGGGCTGGGACACCAGCTTCCCCAGGCAAGGATGGTGGGACAGGGACACCACGACGAGCACCAGCAGGGCAGGACCCAAAACAACAGCCTGTGGGCATCACCTGCCACGTGCAAGGAAGGCCGCTGCGTGTGCACAAATATGTGTATAATGTCGACGGACGATAGCAGGGCCTTTTTAGAAATGACCCTTGCTATCCGCACTGAACGGCTAGTGGAGAATCCAAGGTCGGAAAGGAGTCCATTATTGCCAGCGTACCACTTCCCTCTAGCACCGACAGGGAAACCCAGGAATTCTACGGTATTGGCCGATGTCAGGGCCCGCACCTCCTCAGCCAGATGTTGATATTTCCTGGCCTTTTCTGCCGCGGCGTCACTCAATGTTGTTAACCCACTCTCGTAGCGGATCGTTACATCCACTACCTTTGCACAGGATCCCTTTACCAAAACCAAATCTGGCTTGAAGAGTTCATTGGTGGTATCCCTGAGATGGGGCTCTAAAAATATCTCCCATCCCAGTTTTTTAGCCTCTTCAGCCAACACGCCACAGATCTCATTATGCCTTTTGATCCTGGCCTCTTGGACAGCCGGGCAGTAGCCAATTATGTGGGAACATGATTCCCACTCGGCGGAGCAGTGCCTACATCCCCTGGGTGCACCCTCGCCCAGACCGCGGGCCAAAAACTCCCGTGTGGGATAGACATTGGCCCGCAACTGGATAGCTGTAATTAATTTGCAGTGAGGAATGCGGCCATAATGCAGGAGCCAATCATTACTGATTCGGTCATTCTCAAAATTCCGAATCCCGCGGCCTTGAGATTTTAGATTGGTCCAATTTTCCATCTCTCTTTTCCTCCACTTACAGGGAATGGGAAAGATGACCCGTGGAGCACGTCTCTCCCACTCGGATAGGCCCTCGTCAGCCGCCAGGGTTTCCATTACTGGGAATTCCCCCGTCACAGATGGAACTTTCTCGGGTCGCCCCCCAGCAGAGATCCAGACTTTTCGAACCTCATCCTGGATGCCCTCTTGGAGCACCACACTCCTGATGACTACATCCTCTGATTGGGCGATCCGTACCAACCTGCGAGCCTGTACATTCGGAATCAGGCTCGCCAGACGGGGAAGACCCAGCCCGCCGTCCTTGTAGCTGACGTATAATATACCGTCACACGTACTGGGCGGTAGATGTAACCAGCCCTTGACAGCAGATCTTATCGAAAGGTCGAGGGAATGCAGTCTGGTGGCACTCAGGCCTGAGTGATCAGCAATGAACAGTAACCTCGGGAGGGCGTAGCTCCTCAAGATATCTACCTTCTGGAGTGGTTTCAAAGGGGCGCCCCCGATGTTCCGCACCCAGCGGGCCAGCACCTCGGACAGCTCCGGTTTCGATAGACCAATCCAAGGGTCTATCCCCAGGCCAAGATATTTCTCGAAGCTGCCCGGATCGATCATATCCAATTGCATGTCTGCAATTGTCCACGGGTCGCAGTCATTGATGGTATACGACTCTTTCGTAGGCCTGATTAAAAACCCGTGGCATTTCGGCGCTTGAACCCGCAGCCCGGTTCGTTGACGAAAGTCCTCCACCACTCGAATACTTCGTTGCATGCCCTCCCACGAGTCACTGAGCAATGCAAGATCATCCGCAAACGCCAACGATGTTATCTGTTGGTCGCCATACTTGTAACCGAGGCCACGTTCTTCCAGGCGGCACAGCAACGGATCTAATGCGAGATTGAATAGGATAGGAGAGAGCGGGTCACCCTGTTTCACTCCCCTAAGGATCTTAATAAAACCTGATCGCTGGGACCCTGACTCCAGATGTGTTCCAGCGTTGGTATACAGGTCTCTTAGGATGTCGATAATATGTAAATCGACACCCTTCTGGACCAGGACTTGGAAGATGTGCTGATGGTTCACAGAGTCGAAGGCTTTCGCGAAATCGACAAACACGACTCCAAGGGTCCTATGATCTCGCTTCGCGCTCTTGATTAGCGCCTGGAGAAGCTTTAGATTTTCCGAGCAGCCAGGGGCTGCTATAAACCCCCTTTGCCTTCTACTGATGGGGCATGCTCGCCGCAGTCTAGAGCTCAAAATCCGAGAGAACATTCTGAGGATAACCGACCCGATGGTAATGGGCCGCCAGTTGTCAATGTTCTCGATCTTCCCGGGATCGGTAGACTTCGGAATAAGGACCGTTCGGCCCGCCTTCACTTGATCCGGGATCCTTCCAGCCAACAGCCACAGGTTGAATACCTCAGCCATGCGACCGCCCTGGGGATCAAACTTCACCAGATCCCGCAGGGAGAGACCGTCGGGGCCCGGCGCGGAGCGTCGAGACATCTCCGCGACGTTCTTCATGACCTCCTTAGCGGAGATCATGGGTTTGAAGGCGCCGTTGTCCGCCGTCCCAACACTTCGGAATGGGCCCAAGCCGGTAAAAGGGGTCACCTCCTCCCACCTTCTTCGGAAGACGTCGGCGACTTCTTCCATCGGAAGGGGACATCTGATGGACTCGACTTCGTCGAGGATGATCCCAGCAAGCTTCCTGCGATCCAATGCAAAAAGCCGCTGGAACCTGAGGTATTGCCCCCGTTGAACCGCTCTGCGCTTCATCCACCTCTTCTCCTCACGCGCAGAGCCGGCCTTGGCTGGATGCTTATGATGGTATCGCATTCTAGCCACAGCAAGCTTCCCCTTCGCAAAGGAGGCCAGTTCCTCCAGCGGACCGCTGACAATCTTGGAGTCGCTCTCCCCATCTTCCAAGATCTTCTGGAACAAACTCTGGTCCTGCAGGCGCCCAGCGCTTAACCACTCTCCAATTCGCCTTCTATATTCTCTCTTA
>NW_028289276.1:162500-167500 GCF_059628265.1 Tinamus guttatus | reverse complement strand
ATAATGCCGTGGTTCAAAACATGCGACAAGAACTTCGGGGACAGGCAGAGAAAATGACAGAATTATTAGAACAAATGCGGCGACTAGACGGTGGGTCCAAGGCCAGAGATGTAAAGGCAGCCTATAAGGCTGCCCATAGGGCTATAGTCGAAGGGTTGGAAAATGTAGACAAACAATTAGAGCAGTGGGAGGCACGAAAAGATGCCCCTAAGATTCAAAAGAAAGCAGCTGGAGGAAGTGACCCAGCTGAAGAAGGATTGTTGCTGGAGCTCCCAGCCACTTCTACTGCAGGTGGAAGTAATGATGAGGAAATGCCACCTGTTAATCCAACATTTAATGCGGGAGCACGGTATAAAGGGCTCATAGAGAATGCTCAGTTACAAGGAGAATTTGTATTTACACCACTAGCAGCTCCTGTAGTAACGGGAGCCCAGGGCCCCAGGTGGGAGCCTCTCGATTGGAAATTTGTTCAAGGCATACAAAAAACAGTAATGCAGTATGGGCACGACAATAAGTTGGTGAGAAATCAGGTCTCTGCCCTGTTTAAATATTCCCATATGGTACCTGCGGATAGCAGAGCGATAATGGAGCTCCTGCTTTCCTCTACCGCTTACATGCTTTGGTTAGCAAAATGGCAGGAAAGATTAGAGGAAAAACAATTGGAGAATCTAAATCGCAGTATGGACGATCCATTAAGGGTTGCCACCCTTGATCAACTAATGGGCACTGGGCGTTACCGGGCAACCGAGGCCCAGGCAGCGCTCCACCCCAGGATACTACAGCAATCGAAAAATGCAGCGCTAGCCACTTTCCTTGCCCTACCACAAATAGGAACGCCACAGTTGCCATACACCAAAATAACACAAAAACCGAATGAGTCCTTTTTCAACTTTGTTGATCGACTGAAGGAAGCCTTGGATATGGCACCTAATGTGCCTGCGGAAATGAAAGCAATATTGGCAAAGGATCTTGCAGTTCAAAACGCAAACCAAACTTGCAAGCAACTGTTAGGTACTTTGCCACCAGGAGCTTCAATTGTCCAAATGATAGAGACCTGTGCCCGAGCGCCATTGATGGAGGAAGAACAAAAAGCAAAAATACATGGTGCGGCTTTGGCCGCAGCAATTAAAGGAGAAAGACTGTCTAGAAAGGAAGACAAGAGATTCCATGGGACATGTTTCCTATGTGGTCGATTAGGACACATGAGGAGGAACTGTCCTAATAGATTCAGGATGGAAGGTACGGCCCCGAGAGGATTTAATGGGACCTGTACGAGATGTCAAAGGTTCGGGCATAAGGCAGCGGAGTGCCGATCACGGTTCCGCAAGAATGGCACGCCGATACAGGGAAACGGGAGTCGCCGCGTTGTGAGGGACGCGGCGAACAAGTATCCCCAGACAATGGCTGCCTCCACGAACTCTCCGCCGCAACCCGAGGAAGTGCAGGAGTCGACCTCTCTGTGGCAAAATCCACAGTGATTAGAGATTCTGACGTGCATATTTTAGAATCAACATGCACTGGTCCTTTGGGGAAGGGCCTATCCGCTCTGATAGTTGGCCGTTCATCAGCCTCAAAGATGGGTATTTTTGTGTTACCAGGGTGCATTGATGCTGATTATTCCGGCAATATTGGCATAATGGTGAAAATATTTAATCCTCCCATCACTATTCCGGCATTGAGCAGGATAGCTCAACTAATACCTTTTCGAGCTGCAATCCCCAATCCTGGAAAGGCCCGACGGGGAAATAAGGGCTTTGGATCTTCCGGACCCCCTCAGGTTGCTTTCTGCGAAAAGATAACTGCTCAGCGGCCGACAAAAATTGTGAGCATGGAAGGACCAGGCGGCACTCGTCTTACCAATGTGGCCATGATGCTGGATACCGGTTCTGACATTACTATCATCCCTAAATTCGCATGGCCACCACAATGGGATCTGCAGGAGATTGATACCCCTGTGACAGGGATCGGGGGGCAATCTCCTACGCAGGTTAGTCAATATTTCGTGACTGTTATAGATGACGAAGGAAACAGGGCCAAGGTAAAACCGTATGTGATGTGTACCTCACTGTGGTTGCTGGGCAGGGATGTTTTAGCCCAGTGGGGTGTCACTTTGCAGTCACATTTTCCCTAGCGGCCATTGGGGGCAGCTTCCGCCCTACTTTAAAGCTAAAATGGATTACAAAGGACCCTGTATGGGTGGACCAATGGCCGCTACCGGAGGAAAAGCTGCATCATCTAAGGGAATTAGTTAAAGAACAGTTAGATCAGGGTCATATTAAGCCGTCAACAAGTCCCTGGAACACTCCTATTTTTACCATCAGGAAAAAATCTGGAAAGTGGAGGTTGTTACAGGATCTGAGAGCCGTTAATGCATGCATGGAAAACATGGGAGCTCTACAACCAGGGTTGCCCTCACCTGTTATGCTCCCACAGGCATGGAGTTTGCTGGTAATCGATCTAAAAGATTGCTTCTTTAATATACCGCTTGACCCAGAAGACAGTGAAAAATTTGCATTTACGGTGCCTACAATTAACAGGGAAGGCCCATCGGAGCGATACCAATGGGTAGTTCTTCCCCAAGGAATGAAAAATTCACCAACCATCTGTCAATGGTTTGTGAGTTTGGCCCTAAAACCCTGGAGGGAAAAGCACCCCGACTTGATCACATACCACTATATGGATGACATTTTAATAGCAAGCCCTGAAGTTTTGCCAGCTGAGCAGGAAGAGGAGCTAATTAACTGTCTAAAGGAATTTGGCCTGGTCATTGCCCCTGAAAAGATTCAAAGGCAAGCTCCTTGGAATTATCTGGGTATGGTCATCACAGAAGCCAGAATTAGACCCCAGAAGCTTAAATTGCAGACGAAAATTGACACCATTAACTGTGTACAAAAATTGGTGGGAGACATCCAATGGATTAGGAATTTTTGCGGCATTACAAATGCGGAAATGGAACCGTTGCTTCAACTGCTTAGGGGAGCTAAAGAGCCTGCAGAAAAGCGGAGCTTAACCCCAAAGGCTGTCGCAGCCTTAGAACGAATCGAGGAAAAGATAGCAGAAACAGCGGCCTACAGGTTCCAGGAAAGATTACCAATATCCCTGGTGGTCTATAATCGGGAAAGGGAGGTGGCGATAATTATCGCCCAGATAGATGAAAAAGGAATCCTGTTTGTACTTGAATGGGTTTTTCTCCCAAGCCACTTGCGACGTACCCTAACTCAAAGGCATGAAGCAATTGGAATGGGAATTTTGAAAGCCCGGCAACGCGTACGAACAATTGCCGGCAGAGAGCCTGATAGTATTATCCTGCCTCTAAAGACTCTGGAGTTAGTTGAAGAATGGTGTTTAAAAAGTGCAGAATTTGCTCTAGCTATTCAGGGCATTAAAGTGGACAATCATTATCCCAAGCATCCTCTCTTCCACACCTCTTTGGAGCTGGAAGAACGAGAAATCCAGAGTTTAAGACCATTATCGAACGCGATTACTGTATTCACAGATGCTAGCAGCAAAACCGGGAAATATGGGTACGCTTTCCGGGAGTCAGATCGTTGGAAAACTCAGATTCGACGGGAAACTGCATCCGTGCAGGTTCTAGAATTAAAAGCGGTAATTTGGGCATTTCTAACTTTTCATGATCGGCCCATGAATATAGTTATTGACTCTCTATATGTAGTAGGCATCGTTCAAAGAATTCATAGGGCAATTATAGGACACGTAAATAACCATAATCTTCAAGCTTTGTTCGTTCAGCTATGGAACATCATTCAACAAAGAAAGCATGCCTTTTGGGTATCGCATATTCGTAGTCATACTGCATTACCGGGCCCTTTAACAGAAGGTAATGCAGTCATAGACAGTGCCGTGTCAGCAGCGGGTATTTCTTGTTCGGCGGAACAACAGGCATCAACGTCTCATTCATTCTTTCATCAATCTGCTCGAGCGTTACAACGCGAATTTAAAATTTCCCGAGCGGCAGCTCGTGCTATCATTGCTGCCTGTCCAGATTGCGCAAGACTGACCCCTTTACAGGAAATGGGTACCAATCCAAGAGGACTACAACCGAGGCAGATATGGCAAACAGATGTTACGGAATTCACTCCCTTTGGCCGACTGAAATATCTACATGTTACGGTGGATACCTGCTCAAAGGCTCTCTGGGCGACCCCAGCCACTTCTACAAACGCTAAGTCAGCCTGCAAACACTGGGCTCAGGTAATTGCTGTTTTAGGAAAACCGGACATCATAAAAACAGATAATGCACCGGCGTATAAGAGCAACATCTGTAAAAACTTTTTTCAGCAATGGGGAATAACCCATCAGATGGGTATCCCGTACAATTCGGGTGGTCAGGCCATCATCGAGCGACACCATCGAAATTTAAAACAATTACTGTCTGTTTTGAAAAAAGAGGGGGAGATGGGTCCCTATGAGTTAACAAGTAAAGCATGCTACGTTTTGAATTGGCTCAACCCTAGAAATGATGATAACGTACCCATTTTCACTCATTTTTCAAAAAATTCAGCTGACCTTTCGGGAAAGAAAGTACAGGTGGAAGTCTTTTGTCCACAGAAACAGATCTGGGAAGGTCCAGTTGAGTTAGTTACATGGGGACGAGGATATGCGTGCATACTTGGAAGAGATGGAGCGACCTGGGTACCAGCCAAGTGGGTACGACCGTGGTTGCGAAAGGACAGAAACAATTAATGGACCATGAATTATAGAAATTGTTACACTTATGCGTAACCGGAATGGTTATATTTATGCTTGCAATTATGTTACTTTGTTTTTGTTCGTAATAATTTGATGCATGATATTGCCAATTTTTGTTTTTTGTAAAAAGAGGGGAAATGCTGAGGATTACAGCTATGTTAATTTGTTTTTTGTAAATGTTGCAATGTTTATTGCTAATTTTTCTTTTTTGGAAAAAAGAGGGGGAGATGTTGGGGCCTTAGTAAGAATATATAGGAAAGCAGAGTTTGTGGAGAACTGGATCGACGCCT
>NW_028289276.1:155000-157500 GCF_059628265.1 Tinamus guttatus | reverse complement strand
ATTCTTCAACCACTTCGATATTTTGTCTCATGCCGTCCCAAGAGTCACTGAGAAGTGCCAAATCGTCGGCGAACGCTAGTGATGTCACCACCTGGTCACCATACTTAAAGCCCACTCCTCTACTTTCCAGACCACACAACAGAGGGTCTAAAGCCAAATTGAAGAGCACTGGGGACAGTGGATCACCCTGCTTCACTCCCCCGAGAATCTTAATCCTTTCCGTACACCGGCCTCCCACCTCCACTCTGGTTCCACAGTTGGTATATAAGTCCTTCAGTAAGTCGATAATGTGTTTATCGACCCCCTTTTGGGCCAAGACCCGGAAGATGTGTTGATGGTTAACTGTGTCGAAAGCCTTAGCTAAATCGACAAACACGACCCCAAGAGTCCTATGGTCTTTCTTGGCACTTTTAATCAATGCCTGAAGGAGTTTAAGATTTTTCGAGCAGCCCGGAGCTGCTATGAAACCCCTTTGCCGCGCATTAATTGGGCATGCCCGCCGGAGCCTATTGCTCAATATCCGGGAGAACAGCCTTAAAATGACGGACCCGATGGTAATGGGCCGCCAGTTGTTCATGTCCTCCATCTTGGTGGGATCCGCCGATTTCGGTATTAAAACCGTTCTAGCTGCCTTTAGCTCGTCAGGGACTTTTCCGGCTAACAGCCAGAGGTTGAACACCTCCGCTAACCGGCTGCCCTGGGGGTCAATATTAAGAACGTCCCCCAGGGAGAGGCCATCTGGTCCCGGGGCGGAGCGCTTGGACATCTCCGCCACGTTCTTCTGGATCTCACCCGCGGAGATCATTAGCCTAAAGGCAGTATTGTTGGCCCTTCCCACACTACGGAATGAGCTCAAGCCGGAAAATGGGGTCACCTCTTCCCCTCTCTCCCTATAGAAGGCATAAACGTCTTCAGTCGGGAGAGGGCATTTCACTGCCTCGATGTTATCGAGAATGATACCAGCAAGCTTCTTCCTATCCAAAGCGAAGAGCCGCTGATATCGGAGGTATTGATCCCTTTCAACCGCCCTGCGTTTCATCCACCTTCTCTCCTTCTTCGCAGGCCCGGCCTCGGCAGGATGTTTCTGATGGTACTTGGCTCTTTTAACGGCGAGCTTCCCTTGCGCGAGGGTTTCCAACTCCTTCCAAGGACAGCTGACACATTCGGGGACGTTTTCCACACCTTCCAGGATCCCGCGGAACCTTCCCGGAGCAGACAGAGAACCGGCGCGGATCCACTCTCCAACTACCCTTCTATACTCTCTCTGGATGTTTCTCACCTCTTCCATCTCGGGGGAGGAGTCCCTTTCGCACGCCGCAGTCATTTTCATGGGCGACGATATCTTTGCCGCAGCCGCCAACTGCCTTCGCTTGTCACTGATCTGTTTCGCCGTTTTCGTGGGCAAATTCTCTGCGATCAGCTTATTAATAGAGCGTGCGTTCTCAAACCGTCTCTCCAATTCAATCAGTTGCGTGGTCTCTTCCTCAGTCCAGGTACTCTTATGCATACCTCTCAGTCCCTTTCCCTTTGGGCGAGCTTCCTCAATCCGCTCCACGTTCCGAATAGATGGATGCCTGAATCTTTTATGCTGGGAGAGGCCGCTTTTTGTTTTAAAGGCCAGATTACATTCCCCACATCGCCATTCTGGTGCGTCAGAGGGACCCTCTACAGCTACCTCCGTGGGTTTCCCCTTGCACTTTGGGAAGTGGCACGCAATACTATGATGTTTATCACCAGTTTTCCCACATCGGGAACACTGGTACAGAACTCTCCTTCGACCATGCGCCCTCCTCAGGTGTTCATGCAAAGCCGTAATTTTCCCTACCCTAGCGCCACAGCATGGACACGCAGGATGATCTTGGGGGATCTTCACGACCAGGGTCGAAACCTCAGTCGCTCCTCCCACGGCTGCCAGGGTAGGGGTTGCCAATTCATTACGGATTGTTTCGCCAGGGGGAGATGGTCGTTCTGGTGTCCGCGCCTCCTCCTCCATCACCTTTTGAGGCGTGGCAACCGTCACCAGCATCTCATACGCCTCCGGGAGATCTTTCAAACAATCCAAGTCAGCAGGGGTAGCAGGGATATCCCTCCCCCAATCGCCATAGTCCGAATTATAAAATGTCAAATTTCCGGTAAGGTGGACCTCAGACTCAGGGATAGATGGTAATCGAACAGGACTTAGCCTGGCCCTCTCAGTAGAGGTTTCTCCCGTTTGAGTCGCCACCGAGACATAGTACACGATCCCGGACCCCAGGGATCGGAACATCGTCTATGGGGGTTCAGTATAGCCCAGGAGAACCAGCCCCCAAGTTAACCTGGGATGCCAAATTAGAGATAACCCCGAGGCACGGGGCTACGGCCCAACAAATCGACTGGGATAAATTTTTTGCGTTTCACCTTGAATACTGCTGAGTAGCCGGCGACCACTACTCAACAGGGCGCGAGCAACTATCCCTGGGCAGAGACAGATTCAGTCACCCGATGTTAATCGGGGTCCGGC
>NW_028289276.1:142500-145000 GCF_059628265.1 Tinamus guttatus | reverse complement strand
GCCCCCAACGGCCGTTGCCGAGGAGCGGGGTCAGGCAAGAGGCTGCCGCGGGCGCTCCGCCGTCGAGCCGCACCTCCCGCCGGCGCCCCGGCCCCCCGCCCGCGAGCACCCGGCGGCGGCGCCGCCGCTGCACCCGCCAACGCCGGCCCCCGCACCCCCGGTAACGGTAAGAGGCGCGCGGCAGGGCAGGTGCCTGGCGTTCGGGTCGGCGCCGCCGCACCTGCCGCCCTCGCGGGTAACCCCCTCCCCGCCCCTCCCCGCCACGACTGTTTCTCTGCTCTGCTGCGTACGAAACCCTGACCCAGAATCAGGTCGTCTACGAATGATTTAGCACCGGGTTCCCCACGAACATGCGTTTCGCAACGGGTGAGAGGCGGCGCCACATCCGTCCGCGCTCCGGTCCCGACCGCGAGCGGCACTCCGCACCGGGCCCGCCCCCGCCCCCACGAAGGGGACCGGCGGAGCGGGCGGCCGGCTATCGCGAGCCCACCGAGGCGCCTCGGCGCTGCGGTATCGCTACGTTTAGGGGGGATTCTGACTTAGAGGCGTTCAGTCATAATCCCACAGATGGCAGCCTCGCTCCAGTGGCTCCTTGAGTCCTTGGGTCCTTGAGCCTTGGTCGGGGAAAGAGATTAGTAACTTTAGTACGGAGCCGGGGCGGAAAGGTGTTAATTAGGGGAGAATGCCAATTATATATGCCAATTCTCACCCCCCGCGCAGGCAGATGATTACATCTGCTTGGCCCGGCTCGCGAAAATA
The DNA here is from genome assembly GCF_059628265.1 of Tinamus guttatus. Lineage (NCBI taxonomy): Eukaryota > Metazoa > Chordata > Aves > Tinamiformes > Tinamidae > Tinamus > Tinamus guttatus. The sequence continues at coordinate 144,241 of NW_028289276.1, read as the reverse complement.
TGTATTATATCCACAGAGGATAGGAGGGCCCTTTGAGAAAGGATCCTCGCTATCCTCTTCAAGCGGCTAGGGGAGAGCCCAAGGTCGGTCAAGAGTTTCTCATTGCCATTATACCACTTCCCGCGTGCTCCTAGCGGGAAACCCACAAATTCTATCTCCGAGACAGATGTTAAAGCTCGGACCTCCTCAACTAGATGTTTATATTTGCCCACCTTTTCTGCCGCTGCGTCATTCAAAGTTGATAACCCGCTTTCGTAACGGACTGTAACGTCCACTACGATCGCACGGATCCCCTTAACCAAAACCAAATCAGGCTTAAAGAGCTCCTTGGATTTATCCCTGAGGTGGGGCTCTAAATATACCACCCACCCCAGTCCTTGAGCCTCTAGCCAACAAACTACAAAGGATGTTATGCCTCTTGATCCGTGCCTCTTGGACCGCAGGGCAGTATCCAATTATGTGGGCACAAGTCTCCAATTCAGCAGGACAATGCCTGCACCCTCTTACCGCACCCTCACCCAATCCACGGGCCAAAAACTCCCGAGTAGGGTATACATTAGCCCGCAGTTGGATGGCTGTTATTAGTTTGCGATGTGGGATACCTTTATAATGAATTAACCAATCATTACTAATTTGATCATTCTCGAAGTTCTTGATTCCGCGGCCCTGAGATTTTAGATTGGTCCAATTCTTGAATTCTCTTTTCCTCCATCTGCAGGGAACGGGATAGATGACTCTTGGAGCAACCTTCTCCCACTCGGACGAGGGCTCGCCGGTCGTCGAGGACTCCGCAGCCACCGTGGGGAATTCCTCCGTCACTGCTGGTACTTTGTCAGGACGCCTGCCCGCCGCGATCCAAACCTTCCTCACCTCCTCTTGGATCCCTTCCTGGCGGACTACATTCCGAATGATGGTATCTTCGGAGTGGGCAATCCGTAACAATCTGCGAGCCTGGATATTAAGAATTTGGCTCGCCAGACGGGGGAGTCCCAGTCCACCATCCTTATACCCCACATAAAGGATGGCGTCACACGTACTCGGTGGCAGATGTAACCATCCTTTGACGGCCGATCTAATTTCCTGGTCTAGGGAATGGAGGTATGTGACGTTCATTCCGGCGTGATCGGCACTATACAGCAGCCTTGGGATCGCATAAGTCCTCAAGATATCCACCTTCTGAAGTGGCTTTAGTGGGGCTCCCCCGATGTTTCCAATCCAGCGGGTCAGTGTCCCTCGTAGTCCGGGCTTGGATATTCCCACCCAGGGGTCTATCCCTAGGCCTAAATATTTCTCCGAACTACCCGGATCTATCATATCCAATTGCGTTTCCGCAATTGACCATGGGTTACAATTATTGATGGTATAAGAGTCTTTAGTAGGCCTAATAAGAAACCCATGGCATTTAGGGGCCTGTACCCGCAGCCCGGTAAGCTGGCAAAATTCTTCAACCACTTCGATATTTTGTCTCATGCCGTCCCAAGAGTCACTGAGAAGTGCCAAATCGTCGGCGAACGCTAGTGATGTCACCACCTGGTCACCATACTTAAAGCCCACTCCTCTACTTTCCAGACCACACAACAGAGGGTCTAAAGCCAAATTGAAGAGCACTGGGGACAGTGGATCACCCTGCTTCACTCCCCCGAGAATCTTAATCCTTTCCGTACACCGGCCTCCCACCTCCACTCTGGTTCCACAGTTGGTATATAAGTCCTTCAGTAAGTCGATAATGTGTTTATCGACC
>NW_028289276.1:5000-135000 GCF_059628265.1 Tinamus guttatus | reverse complement strand
CAAAATTCCGAATCCCGCGGCCTTGAGATTTTAGATTGGTCCAATTTTCCATCTCTCTTTTCCTCCACTTACAGGGAATGGGAAAGATGACCCGTGGAGCACGTCTCTCCCACTCGGATAGGCCCTCGTCAGCCGCCAGGGTTTCCATTACTGGGAATTCCCCCGTCACAGATGGAACTTTCTCGGGTCGCCCCCCAGCAGAGATCCAGACTTTTCGAACCTCATCCTGGATGCCCTCTTGGAGCACCACACTCCTGATGACTACATCCTCTGATTGGGCGATCCGTACCAACCTGCGAGCCTGTACATTCGGAATCAGGCTCGCCAGACGGGGAAGACCCAGCCCGCCGTCCTTGTAGCTGACGTATAATATACCGTCACACGTACTGGGCGGTAGATGTAACCAGCCCTTGACAGCAGATCTTATCGAAAGGTCGAGGGAATGCAGTCTGGTGGCACTCAGGCCTGAGTGATCAGCAATGAACAGTAACCTCGGGAGGGCGTAGCTCCTCAAGATATCTACCTTCTGGAGTGGTTTCAAAGGGGCGCCCCCGATGTTCCGCACCCAGTGGGCCAGCACCTCGGACAGCTCCGGTTTCGATAGACCAATCCAAGGGTCTATCCCCAGGCCAAGATATTTCTCGAAGCTGCCCGGATCGATCATATCCAATTGCATGTCTGCAATTGTCCACGGGTCGCAGTCATTGATGGTATACGACTCTTTCGTAGGCCTGATTAAAAACCCGTGGCATTTCGGCGCTTGAACCCGCAGCCCGGTTCGTTGACAAAAGTCCTCCACCACTCGAATACTTCGTTGCATGCCCTCCCACGAGTCACTGAGCAATGCAAGATCATCCGCAAACGCCAACGATGTTATCTGTTGGTCGCCATACTTGTAACCGAGGCCACGTTCTTCCAGGCGGCACAGCAACGGATCTAATGCGAGATTGAATAGGATAGGAGAGAGCGGGTCACCCTGTTTCACTCCCCTAAGGATCTTAATAAAACCTGATCGCTGGGACCCTGACTCCAGATGTGTTCCAGCGTTGGTATACAGGTCTCTTAGGATGTCGATAATATGTAAATCGACACCCTTCTGGACCAGGACTTGGAAGATGTGCTGATGGTTCACAGAGTCGAAGGCTTTCGCCAAATCGACAAACACGACTCCAAGGGTCCTATGATCTCGCTTCGCGCTCTTGATTAGCGCCTGGAGAAGCTTTAGATTTTCCGAGCAGCCAGGGGCTGCTATAAACCCCCTTTGCCTTCTACTGATGGGGCATGCTCGCCGCAGTCTAGAGCTCAAAATCCGAGAGAACATTCTGAGGATAACCGACCCGATGGTAATGGGCCGCCAGTTGTCAATGTTCTCGATCTTCCCGGGATCGGTAGACTTCGGAATAAGGACCGTTCGGCCCGCCTTCACTTGATCCGGGATCCTTCCAGCCAACAGCCACAGGTTGAATACTTCAGCCATGCGACCGCCCTGGGGATCAAACTTCACCAGATCCCGCAGGGAGAGACCGTCGGGGCCCGGCGCGGAGCGTCGAGACATCTCCGCGACGTTCTTCATGACCTCCTTAGCGGAGATCATGGGTTTGAAGGCGTCGTTGTCCGCCGTCCCAACACTTCGGAATGGGCCCAAGCCGGTAAAAGGGGTCACCTCCTCCCACCTTCTTCGGAAGACGTCGGTGACTTCTTCCATCGGAAGGGGACATCTGATGGACTCGACTTCGTCGAGGATGATCCCAGCAAGCTTCCTGCGATCCAATGCAAAAAGCCGCTGGAACCTGAGGTATTGCCCCCGTTGAACCGCTCTGCGCTTCATCCACCTCTTCTCCTCACGCGCAGAGCCGGCCTCGGCTGGATGCTTGTGATGGTAACGCATTCTAGCCGCAGCAAGCTTCCCCTTCGCAAAGGAGGCCAGTTCCTCCAGCGGACCGCTGACAATCTTGGAGTCGCTCTCCCCATCTTCCAAGATCTTCTGGAATAAACTCTGGTCCTGCAGGCGCCCAGCGCTTAACCACTCTCCAATTCGCCTTCTGTATTCTCTCTTAATACCTTCCACTCTTTCCACTTCGGGGGAGGATTCACCGCTCGTTGACGATGTTACTCTCTTCTCGGGCGACGATGTCTTTGTCGCAGCCGCCAGCTGCCTCCTCTTATCGCTGATCTGCTTCGCCGATTTTGTAGGCAAATGCTCTGCGATCAGCTTGTTGATAAATCGCTGGTTCTTATATCTCCCTTCCAGTTCAATCAGCTGAGCCACCTCGGCCTCGGTCCAGCAGCCTTTGTGGGCACCTCGCTTCCCCTTCCCTTTCGGACGATTGGCCTCAATCCGTTCCACATTCCTCGTAAGTGGATGCACAGATCTTTTGTGCTGAGATAGGCCGCTTTTGGTGTTAAAACCCTGCCCGCATTCCTCACAACGCCATTTTGGTTCACCCAGAGGACCCTCCTCGACTGGGGGCCCCCGGCACTTCGGGAAGTGACACGCAATGCTATGATGTTTCTCATTAGTCCTCCCACAACGGGAGCACTGATACAGGACTCGTTTCCGGCCGTGGGCCCTCCGTAGATGTTCTGATAGCACCGTTATCTTAGCCACCCTCGTACCACAGCATGGACATGCTGGATGTTCCTGTGGAACCTTCACTACCGGGGTAGACACCTCAGTAGCTTCGGCTCCAGGTGCGAGGGTGGGACTCTCAAATTCGAACCGGACCGCAACACCAGAGGGCGACGCGGTCCCAGGCGATCTGGCCTCATCCCCCGGTGGGCTCCCACCCACCGATGCCCGAGGCCCAACCACCACCAGGACCACATCATACACCTCCGGGAGATCTCCCAAGCAGCCCGCCGGTTCGGGGCGAACCCCTCCCCATATAGTCATATCCGAGTTACAGAAAGTCAGGGGCAGCGGTAGGTGGCATTCAGACTCAGGGTAAGATGGTAACGGCACAGGTGCCCTCCTGGCCGTGTCCACAGGGAATTCTCCCGTCTGAGTCCCCACCGAAACGAAATTCACGATCCAGGACCCCATGGATCGGACACAGTCTAGGGGGTTTAGTTATACCCAGAAGAACACCACCCCCAAGTTCTCCTGAGAGACTTCGCGAACAACCCCTGAAGCAAGGGGCTACGGCCCAGCAAGACAACCACCAGGACAATCGCTATATTTCACGCCTAGAATACTACTGAGCAGCCGGCGACCGCTGCTCAATAGGGCAAGGAGGAACTACTCCCGGGGCAGAGACAGCTTCAGTCACCCGATGTTACGGGGTCCAGCGGGAACCACGTGGAGGTACTGTCTCTGCAGCTAAGCCCGGGTTGTAACCACGGTCCCCAGTAAGAGAGTCATCCTGTTTTTTAACTCCCCCCTCCCGCCCCCAAGAGCTTCTCTTTTGTCAGGCTTGCTAAGAGATTCTCAAAGCTGGTATCTACTTTTGAAATAATTGCCTTGGATTTTGACTGTGTTAATTGCATCAAACTCCTTATCGATAATACCTTTGTAGTGCTTTGCTTTCTAGCCTCATCTGGGAACACATTCCCCACACTATTTTCCAATACTGCAAATAGTACCTAAGAATATCATTCTCATCATCAGTAAAAAAGTACAGAGCTCGGGGTTTGACAGGACCATTGGAATCATCTATTTTGACTTCCTCTGTAAGAGATCGGTGGTGACTCCTTTCAATGATTCTTGAATCAAGACCCCAACCTTTACCTGAACAATATCTCTCTTCTCGATCTAAAGATTTTTAAGGAGGTAGAAACCACTGCAGTTTCACAAATGATGTTCCAAGCTTCATGGCTACAAATTTGTCCATTTTGCTTCTTCACCTAAATCTGCCTAATTTCAGCTTCTGATCTGTCTTAAAGATTGAACTAGATTGAAGATGACACTATCAGGCGATTCCTCTGGTCAGGCATCTCTTAGACATTTCATAGATAAAAAATGGCTGGATTTTCTTAAAGTCATCATGGTACAAATGATAAATATGAACCCAGCTATTGTAATTCGAGTTTGCCACTGTTTTGATATTCCTGGGAGTCTAAAACCCATGCACATCCAAAATAGAATACCAAAAATAGAATATGACCCTATATTAAACAGAAAACCAAATAACCTAAATTTTCAGAGGACTTTTCATTAACATTTAAAGCAGTATCTGAAATGAGACCATTTATTTGCATACTTAGTTTTAATGTGCGAGTTCCATCCTTTAGGCTATGGTATTCCTTAAATTAAGGCCAATACTAGCCATTTCATTTAATGTCAGAGGAGGGCCAAAACAGAAAGTCTGTCTGATGTCTAGACATTAAACAACCACTCATAAGACACACAGGGTTTTATAGACAGTGATAGACATGTGTCATATCTGGACACCTCTGATTCCATAACCACACACTCAATTAAAAACGGGTTGGCAGTCCTTAATAAAAGCTCTGTATCCATAGCCAAGTGTCTTCACTGCTCTGCCACCACACCCCAACTGTGATTCAAATCCATTGATGCTGGACAGGGGAAGGGATTTGGATGGGTGCCTTTTCCTAAATGTCATTAGATGGGAATGTTCTTGATCGGTGTTTTGTTTTGTTTATTTCTTTTGGAGACAAATAGGTCAGAGCATTCAGTCTGGGAAAAACAAGCCCATCCTGCAATGTCAGTGAGCAAGTATTGGAGATTGATGCTGATGTTCTCCAAGTGCTGGAATTCATTTTGCAGTTTGTCACTTTTCTAATTGAAAAAGCTGTCTCTGAAACATTTAGCAACTAAAAATATCAAGTGATGAAGCACAAAGAAGGGAAAAAAAAAAAAAAAAAGCCAAGTACTCAGTAGCGGACATCTGCCACCCTGAGTTCCAGGCCTTACAGCAAGGACTCTGAGAAATGGAGTGCCAAGACGTACTGATCAGCACATCTCCGATGAGTCCTGGAGCAGCGCACATATTTTTCTCACTGCAGAAAAACAAGCAAAAGCTTGCAATCAGCAGCTGACTATAGGCATGTGAATAAAGGTTTGCTTAACACAGATATTAATTCTGCATACAAATGATAGACAGTTATAGCCAAGACTACAGAACATCAAATATGTCATAAATGATAAAGATAGGTTCTGGCTGAAAAAATGAATTCTGCCTCAGTGCCACCTCCCTCCTGCTTCATCCCTTGTTCCCTGGCAGAATCTGTGGGCAATCAGGTCTGGGAATCAGGTGCTCGATCCACCTCTACCAAATAAGCAAAACAAGTTCCAAATTCCCCAAAGTCATCCTGAAAAACAGCCAAGGTCATAAGACAGAGCTAGTGATGATTTTTTCAGCAGAACATTTGGATTTTTTGTTTGTTTGCTTGTGGAAAATGCATGTTTGTTTGAGTGAAAGCTTTGTCCACAAGATTTCTCACAGGGGAAAAAAAATCCTGATTTACAATGTGGAGCTGAACCCAAGTTTCCTAGATATCAGGACTAAGTGCTGTTAGGTGTTCTGAGCTCCTTTTGCAATCATTACTGTTATGACAAATTTGGAAATCTGTCCCCCTTCATTCTGAAGTAGAATTGTTAAAAATCTCTGGAAGACAACATTTTTCATGAAATAAAATTAATACTTTCCAGTAATGGCAATAGTCAAGAGACTATATTTTTCCTCCCTGAGAAAATCCAAGAACTTAGCAATGAGTGTTATATTTAAAGAATCTTAAAAGCTGAGATGCCTGCAAAAATATTCCTGGCATGCAACAGCAACAATAATTGTGTTTGCTTCTATTTGAGCTCATTGTCCACTGTACCTTGTAAGCAGAATAAAAATACTTTCTGCCAGAACAAAAAATACTTCTGCATCAACCAACTTTTAATGCTACCTTAATTTTAACCATCTAAAAGCCAGTGACTAATATAAAGCAGCCAAGCTCTTCTTGAAGTGACTTTAGAGAGACTTCCCAGAGAATCGCTGAGACCAAATGAATAATACAATTAACCAGAAGATGCCTCTCTGTTACCTATAAAGGGAGTGAGGAGGCATTAGAACATTGCAACATCTATATTTTTCATGACTAAACTTAAGCCAGAAGAATCCTACTCTTTGTATCTCAGATTGCTGTTAGCAGTTTTGTAAGCTGGCACTGTGTTTCAATGGGTTTAGTAGTGAGAAATGTAACTGTGATGCTTCCCCAGAACCAACACCAAAGGGTAAAATGCTGACTATGAAGATGACTTTGACAACTTTCCTGTAAACAGGAGCTTGAATACCTAGAACAGCAAAGGAAATTGAAATCCAAATGGAGCTGTGATTTATCTCCTGACATGAATAACATAAGACAGGATGCCCCCAAAATTTCCAGATAAATTTGTCTTGGATAAAAAACTTAAAAGTCCTCGTAGACAGTAAGCATCATCATTCCCTACATGTAGGTAGAAACCAGAGTTGAGGACATTGCATCCAATGGAAAAATAAAACAGCTGAAACGCCAATGGGATCTTCCTGCTAGGACAAAATGGATAGCACTGAACTATCGGGCATATTTCAGGAAAAACATCAGTTCTGTAGGAATTTAGGAAAATGCATTATCCTCTCAGGGCTTCACTGAACACTTGCCTCCATCCCAGTTCAGGGACTCCAAATATCTTCTTCCTCATCTCTGTTCTTGCCCTATAAAATTTCATCCAAACATGTCTCAGGATCACCTCACAAAAAAAAAGGCTATCCTTGCAAACACCATCTGAGAGGATAAAGTGTCATCATTAATCATGAGGATATACAAGCACTGCAACATAAAAAAAAAAAAAAACTTTCTCTCTCTGCTAGCTTTGGCTCCTTTAGCCAAATTCCAGTGATGCCTCTTCTCATTATTGCCAGTAATGACAGTAAGTCTTCCTTGCTCCTCAACTATTTCCCTCCAATCCAACCCATCACACTGTTCCAATCACACCTGGCCAGTCCTACACCAGACCTCATGCTATGAGACGATGCCCTCAACAGCATCTCTCACCCCAGAAGATTGTCTCTGTGTTTCCAAGGGATATGTGGACCATTGATCTGCTCCAGTATGACTGGATTAAGGACAGTCTTCACACCACAGGATAGCCCCTGCTCTAGAAATTCAACACCAAAGGTGAATTCACTGAAATCCAACTTAAATATACAGTGATTCGCTTTGGATCTGTGTTATGCAGCAGAAAGTTAGATGCAAGCTGAGCAGCCTGTCCCTCAAAACATCCTGATACGCAGGTGATATCACTTGACAGCCAGGCACGTCACCAAGAGGTGCCTTTGCTCTGCACCCACTGCCCCTTCCAACACAAGGGGTTCGGTGCTGCTCCGGGACAGGACTTGCTCCGAGACTTCACAACAAGGCTCCATGCTGTGCATATATCTCTGATCAGCAGCCAGTGCTAGCCTGAGGATCCACGCTGGAAATGAGCACAAGAGTTGTCAGCCCGAATCAATGCAGTGGTCCATCCAGGCAGCTGTTAGCAGATGCTTCAGAGTGACTGCAATGGACTGCCATGTGATCGTCTGCCTCCAGGGGATGGTTTCCCATCATAGGTCCTGGCTAGCTTTTGTCCTGAAAGGTGGAAGAGGAACATCTTGTTTCCAAGAGGGAAAAGGGTAGGCCTGGCCTCCCAGTTCCTCTGGATCCAAGGGGTTTGCCTCCAAAGCAAGTGTGTGCTCTCTCATCCAGCACTAAACACTCTCACCATCCACGTAGATCCTAAACTTTGGCTGTCTGATGGGCAGAAAGAAACAGCAGATGGTGCACTGCATACAAGGCATCGCTGTTGCTTGCAGCTTCAGTTTATTTTTTTTAATTCCAGTGGTCGTGAGATCTGCTGCAGATCTCCCCACATCTTGGCAGCAATAACAACTTGAATTTCCCAGGCTAGTGGTGTGCCAGATAGAACATGTTCCTCACGTATACTGGAAAACAGGCCATTGCCTTTCCCCACTCCTTCTGACTCCAAGAAACCAGTTGCGCCAAAGCTCCTATGAGAAAGAACAGCAAAAGCAACAGGACCCCAAATTTCTCAAACCTCATAAAAAGACTCAGTCCCCAGATTTAGCTCACTGTTGGGGATAAAAGTGTAGAGAAAAAAAGGAGTATTTTCTCCTCTTTACTTTCTCTAATCCATGACTAAAATGCCATCACAGAGCTTCGTTTAGATTTTATTTCAGCTTGGTCCGCAGCCTCAGCCCCTGAAGTTCATGATGGTATCCTAGAGCAGCGAATGTCTCTGCTGTTTCTGGAAATCAATGACATTGTCATTAAAATATATAATAGCAAAAAAAAAATCAAGAAACCTGCAGACTTGGCAACACTGCCAGTGCTGCGGAGAGCCCCCAAAGCCAACAATGGCCACGGCTTTGAAATACTGCTGATTCCTCCATTTCCCATTTCTCCCTGTCCCAACGGTGTCATTTGGAAATACATTACTGCTGAAAGACTTTGGGATGTTTTAATTACATGTGACTAAAACTTGCTGCTGCTAGAATTAGTGTTCCTATGTTTACAATTTATAGGTCTCTGTTCCGACACTAGTGAGGCCATAAATAACATGAAATGGGCCCTTTAGTATTAGAAAATTCAGCGCTCTTCTCTAAGCCTTGACACACACACACACGCACATAAACCCTCGTAAGGCTTGTGGCAAGCATGGTATGAAATTCAGTATGATGCCAAAAGTGCGGGGTACAGGGAGAGGAGCGTGGTAGTAAATTATTTATCTACAGTGCATGAATGTTGAATCTTTGGGCAAGGACTTGCTTTGCTGGGGAAAGAGGATCCGCAGCACAGAGGGCTGGTAGGGATCCAAGGGATATTATATTCCTGTAGCACATGGACCCCACTTGCATATATATCTCAGGGAGCTGCAGTATGGGGATGACCTCTTTCACATGGGTTGATGCCTGAGAGTTTTGCTTTGTCATGCTCCTATTCCCTTATAAAAGACATCATTTTTGGTTGGAATGCATCTTCTCTGTGTCTTTTTTGCTCCTATCATGCTGAAATATGCATCAGAGATGTCCTTGGCCAAGTTGAAATGTGGGATAGCGGATAATAGAACAAAATGAGAATATAAGGAAACAGAACTACAATTATGCCATAAACAATTATGGAAGAATATTTACTCTCAACGTTTCTGGGATCCTGCACTGAGTTTGTGATTTAAAAATCCAATGTTTTTCTGCAGAAAACAAACTTCAGAGAAAGAAACAATAACCTTTCACAACATAAACTGTTTAGAAAAACATGGAATAGCACTCAGGCCTGTGTTTGAACCCTATTTGATTGTGAAGAAGCAACATACAATGCACAATACATCAAGTAGCATTAACCAATAGTGACTCCTGCTATATGATGTTTTATTGACCTTTGAAAACTTTAAACTACATCCTACAGTTTCTTCCTTGGCCTGCATCACAGTTTCTTTCTGACACTCTTGTCCGCAGTGCCCCTATTTCCATAATTGCAAATTCTATCTAGGAAGGACCTTTGAGACCATCTATCTGGCTAATTTTGCCGTCTATAATCCTATCCTACTTGTAGTTAGCACCAGCTGTATTTATTTAAGATTCTCTTTTATAAACTCCCTAATAAAAACCCATGGTAGTGTCAAAAGAAGTTTCGCACTGTAAAAACAATCCCTGGCGAGTTATAATTAATGTTTTTAAACTGAAAGCCATCGTCTGTGTAATAATGTTCTGACTATGGAAATCTGTGCAGTTTTTGTGATTACAGATGTTATCCTTGACTTCAATTTTTCCTTTCTTTTTTCACTTAAAAACGCCATAATTTCAATTAAAATTAAAATAGGAAGAATAGTACAGAAATATTTGTGAGTGTTCTCACACTGAGAGTGAATAATTTACTGAGTTTATTAAAATATAAGAAAGGGGAAGAGAAATAATAAATCAGAAGTGGTGTTGGAGGTGATACACTTTATGTCACTAGAGATATGGACTAAATTCATGACTCAGCCACATAGTCTTTGGGTTACTTATCTTAGGTAATTCATTTAGCTGTCAGTCAAGGAAGCACTTAAGTAAGTTTTACATATATGCCAAAGGTCCACAAAACCTAACAGAACTTAAGCAAGTATTCACCCACTTCCTGAGATATAAGCTGTTTCCTGAAGTTCCTTATCTCAATTGGGAATGTAATAACATTGCTTCTTCTCATCCTTTTATTTATCTTATTTGTCAACATTAAAAAATCTGCAGGAAAGGCTGTTTCTTAGATCCATTTGCACAATATCCAAAATAATGAGACATGTAAGATTAATAATGAATTTAGAATTATTAAATGTTTCTTGAAGATGAGTTGTGAAACAACTTCCATGGGCCTGAGCTATGCAGAGGGAGATTCTTGCTGAAATCAGCACATGGATTTGGGCATGGACAAGAGATCACAGCAGTGTTAGGGGAAGGCAGAGTACAGGAAGGAAGGTGTTTTATGGAGTCAGAATCAACAAATTCACAGACAACTTTGCAATATGGGGGTAGGAGGGTTGAACATCCATTTCAGGTGAAAGTCATAGACTTAAGTGAGTTCATTTGCCCCTGCAAAAAAGTACACTGCTCTTGAGAGGACAAGGAAGGCCATTAAGTCCTCAGTTAATCAAAACTGCCTTCCATCCATGCCTCTTCCAGGTTTCTCCCTCACCTCTAGCAGATCCCCTAACTCCACCACGCCTCACTTTCCACTTCCATCCAACTCACACCTATCGCACAGGTTGATGCTAGGGCCTTTGGCATTGATTTTAGTGGAGACCTAAACAAGGGACTTACTTAGAAAGGAATGCTATCCTAGAACCTCACCAGCAATAACATGGGAGAGCATCTGTGTGTATGGAAGAGTCATGGTGCAGAGGGTATGATGAGCGAACCTACCATCAAGCTGACTTTTAATTTTTACTTTTTTTATATATCAACTGACACAGAGCACTTTTGGCCAAAAAAGTCCCACTTACTTCTCAGTGGTAACAGTACCATCTCATGGGAAAAAAATGAAAGTTTGGATAAGGACCCAACCCACACCGGACTTTGCTACTGTCAAGGTCACATGAAAGACACTACTCAAGGCTACAAAATGTTTCTAAATTTAAAACAGACCCCACTTACCATGGTCGGCAATTGAAACTGTTTATCCACTTTGAGCAGATAGAATTACCTAAACCTTCCACGATTAGAGGCTAGTGGAGCTAAGCTAATTCAGTTTCTGCGGGTTTTGCTGCCTTTGATGGAGGCATCTCATCTTGAGGAATGGCCTGCTGGTGTGATGGCAAAACAGTTTTGTCCTTTTGAGCTAAGAAAAAAAAAATGTTATTGATTTTGGCTTAAGAGGGCTAAGTGCTTTCTTTATGATTCTCATCATGGCTGGAGAGCTATTATTTTGGACATGAGCCTTCCATACGTTGCTGTGGAAGAGCTGCTGTTGCAATATGTTGCCTTGCAGGAATTTACTGGAGAGGGTTCCCTCGATCTCTCTTTTTTTGGTTTTGCAGCCAGGAAAAGAGGGTTGAATGTATGAAACAGCCTCTCTACTGGCACAGAGTTTAATAGGCTGAACATCCTCCAGATATTGATCATTTGGGGAGAAAGGTCAAGAGAAAACACAGGAGCCTCGCTGCTTTTTTCCTTGTGATGGGAGGTTGGGTTTGTCATGAAAGACCACACAACCATCATCTAACCCCCCTCCGCTTTAAAGCCACCAGCCTCAGAGGGCTTTGGGACCGATTACAAAGAGGAACAGTTGAAAAGGACGGAGGCAGTGAGTGCAGGGAGGCCGCACAGATGGGCAAGCTCTGTGCAAGGTCGCAGCCAGCAATGCTGGGACACAGACAGAAAGGGAAGCGCGGGAGGTAGCGAGGAGCTTTGAAGATCCATCTCGTAACACCCAGGTCCTTAAAACGGCCCTTCCCCTCCTAAAGGCCTCCCACACACTGCAAAAACAAAGAGCACTTCAGCAAGTAATAAATCTAGGACCAGCTCTTGTGGATGTCCAAGGGGCACAAAGACTGTATGTGAATGGAGAGGGGCTATTTTTTCTCTTCTCTGTCAGCCTTCTGTGTAATTGGAACCAAATCATTTAACTTGCCATTGTTAGGTGGGTGTAAAATGAAACACTCCCTCTATAGCCATTAGTTGCATTAATTGAGTAGAAGATATGGGGAAATTCTCTACAGAAAAGAGCAGCTCTATACAAGCATAGCACTTGCTATACTATACAAGCAGATCCTGAGATCAGGTCAAATTAAATAAAAAATAATTCTAGATGTAGATTCTTGAGCACTTTCCAAGAAAGTAAAATTAAAAAAAAAAAACTCAGGATGATGCTTCAAAAAATGATATTTTCTTTTAAAATATGGGAGAGTTTTGCTGAAAAAAAAGACAGTTTAGGTTGCACTGTAACACAATATTTCATCTTGTTTTGAAATGATCACTCAAAACAATATTTTTTCTTTTGGATTCCTTGCAGGCAAACTTTTGTGTGTGCATATCTGTATAGCTGACATTTTCTTGCCAAAAATTAGGTTTGACAAAACTGTATTTTTGGCAGAAGTACTTTTCCTCCTGAAATTTCAATAAGCCTTAACTTTAAGAAATAGATATGTTTAAACAAAAGGTCAGAGTAGAAAAACCAATAGACTCTGGGCAAGACATCCAGATAGCACAGGCAGTGGGTCAGACGAAGAGCAAAGTAAAAAAAAAATCCATCATCAGAAATACCCGCTGCTGAAAGGAATCCTTGATGAATTGTACATCAGTGGGTGTCTTCGGCTGTGAACCATAGACATGTGTGAATGTCTGGGTGTGGGAGGGTTGTGAATGAAGACACCATAAATTAATGTTGTTGATGAATTTTTACCACGGAGCACATGCAGACCCCGTAATAGCAAAACTTTAAAACAAAAGATTGTTAATTCTTTTCCCATCCCCAGCTACAAGGGCTTTCCCACCTATCAAGACAAATGCCATAGGAAGAAATATATATATATATATATATATATATATTTGTCTACCAAGTGGCAAAGCTGCTTCTAAAAGCCTGATAGCCACAGAGGCATGAGGACCAGTGGTGCCACCTTTGCACATTTGTTCGTGTTCAACCAATGGACCAGTGTGGCCCACTGGGCTGCTCTGGTGAATGATCTCCACCTACTACAAGAAAAGACCACACAGTTGCATTGTGATACCAGCAATGTCACTCGTGCTTGCAGTACAGACAGGCTGTTACTTTTGTCGCAGGGATCCCAATAAGGTCCATCAGCAAGTCAGTGGAAAGACCCTTGTTCATCTTACTGGACTCCAAGTTGGGCATTCAGCCATGATCAATGAGAGCTGTGGCTGGAGGAGCCAAGTCCTTTAACATGGGGGACATCAAACAGGGGGTGCTCAGTCTGCCCCCTCCTAGGTATCCCAGGTATTCCTGGTATTCCCAGATAACGCCTTGGGGGTTTCTCCTTTTCTTTCCCATGTGGGAAACTTAGCATGGGATTTAGGTGCTCAACTTTACAGGTCTAAGATGTAGATGTCACCCTAGCTAGTCACCCAAGTCACTGGAAACACTCCAAAAGGCAATTCCTGTAATTCTAAACTAGATGATTCAGATTCTCACTTTCTTCACTGACTATAAAATGAACCAGAGATAAATAGTTCAGGTGGAGACATCTACCCTTTGGACTCTCAAGTTAGGTGGTATGAATTCCGTTGGGGTTCCGCAGTTTGGTACTTGAAAAATGATAAAAATATCCCTCCATAAAATGAACCAAAGCCTGTAGGCACTAATGCATGGACATAAAATACCAGCAGAGGGATTACTATGGCATTTTACAACATGCTAGTCCAAGGAGATGAGGTGATTCTGAAGAAGAAATAAAAGACAGAAAGGTGGTTAGAGCAGATTCAGTGGATTGTCATAAGACTGTCCCAGATCCCTTGCTCTAAGCAACATCCCCACTCCTCATAAAGTATGATAATCTTGGTCTCATAAATAAATCAGAACAGAGGGCTTGCAGAGGTCATGAGCTTTAGCAATGCGTGGCACCTGTCCTGCCAGTCCAGAGCACAGGCATCATGAGATTGCATCAGCCTGAAGCTCTGCATGGGAATAGCTTACCCAAAGCCAGAGATATTTGTGGGAAAAAAAACAAAAACAAACAAACAAACAAAAATCTTGATTAGCTTCTCTCCTACTCTCATTAGACTATGCAATATCATCCTGTTGGCACCTGCTCATTTGAATTTGGCCCGCTGTCCTGAACAGAGGACAACACCACAGGCAGCACAGTTCCTCTCTTAAACCACAAAGAAAATAGAGCCAAAATCCTTCATCTCTGGTCACTAGATACTTGTGCACATCTTACACACACAGACACAAAAACACATCCAGGGGGCATCAGCCTTCAGGTAAAGTATCTCCCTCTTAATATCCTAAAGACTTTCATTATCATTCATATATTATATTCTAACAAGAGGCTAATTTATCTTTACCAAATACAAGAACCACTTCTCACTACAAGAACAACTCTCCAAGTGCTCAAAGCACTGCAGAAACAAGTCAAGCCTTCAAAACTGGGTATCTCTGAGGTAAGTTCCTACCTGGACATAATTTTCAAATGTGTCCTGCACTCTGCAATTCCTGCATGGGAGAGATTTTCCAGGTGCTACAAAAAGCAGGCTAGCTTTGGTTGGGGAAGTAGATGTGGATTTTCTACACTACACAGATAGCATCTTGAGTTATCAGAGCATCTCCCTCTTACCAATGTCTGGCTCCTTTCCAAAACAAATGTCTGCCAGAGCAACTGCACAGTGCAATAACACGCGGGAAAGGTATGGTTGAGGATTGACCACAATGTCCAGGTCATTGCTCCATTTCTCATTAGTATGAGGTGATGACCCTACAACACAGAGCATTTCTAGGGATTACTTTCTAGAACAGAGCTACAGCTGAACTAAACCTGCAAACCAGTTGGGGCACAACTGAGGTGGAAGGTGTGGTTGGAAGTGTGATGCTAGATTTTCAATCTCTAGGAATTCGGGACATGATAAAGTTTGCATGGAGTGCAGGATAGTCTACACAGAGTGTTAGCAGCAGTTGTTTATTGGAACTAGAGGCATGTGAGTACTGGAGCACAGTGTTACATGATAGCTTTTGAAATTCAGTTCTTCTAATGTCATTTTTTTCAGGGGAGATCGCACTAGATAGAGCATTTGCTATACTTGTTAGGATGCTGTTTTTCACTTTGAGGCTGCAAATGATGTTTTCTGCTGGTCTTCTGAGATACAGAAAACTCTATCTCAGCCAAGAGTCATAGGGATATGTGAGTAAAAAGGGAGAAAACTGCACTGGAACTATACAAACATCTATTTAAAAACTACATTATTAAAATAACAAAAATACAGGACCAAATTCAGCTCTAGCTGTATGTACACATCTCTTCTGCTATCAATAAAATTGAGGCCCTTAACACCAGCAGAACATGTGATCCATAACTATAAGTTCTGGTCACACCAGAAGAGTTCCAGGAGGCAAACGTTTTACTTGGTAAAAGAATATGTGGTGTCTGACTATGCATCCAAATTCAATATATGGGATTGCCATATCCGTGATATATATTTGCAAGACATTTATGGAGCATTCAAAAACAGAATTTACAGAAATTAACATTATCCAACAAACAGGTACTCAGTATTACTCAAAAACAAACCCAACAGATTTATATGCAAAGATTGCATTTCTTTGTCACTTTCTTGACCTTTAAAATAAATTCTAATTCCAATTAGTTCAGTTATAAAGTCCATAACTCTTGTAGGTACTGCAGTGTCCAACACATTATCATTTTACAATGTTCTCCCTGATTTGCAGCGCAAAACATGCACTCATTATGGGAATTTGTTGGCAGGCATTTAGGGCAGCTGGAAGTGATCATGAAGTGCAATTACTGTCTGTGCATATCCACATCTGGAAAACAGTTCTTTGCAGATTTAAAAATAGCCCTAATGAAGAATGGAACCTTTTCCTTGAATAGATGTAAAGGGTGAAGGGGTCTCAATGCCAAATTTGTTAGAGAGCTAGAATGAAAAGAACACACTGTACAGAAATAGAAAATAATGAATGGAAAATTAATTATTGTCAGAATTGTTTGCAATCATTCTTCATAGAGAGAGAAATATCATTCTTGGGCAGGGGTGAAGGGACGTTCTCCATTAAATAAAATATTTAACATTTGTCATTAAAGATTTAACAGTGACGATATTGACTGAATGAAGTATGTTAGGTGATATTATCTTTAACACATAATCTCATTAAGTCTTGTGGCCAGGAAGACATCGGTTGTGTGAGACATGCTAGGAGGTTTATTGAAAAAGGTCTAGGGGCAAAATGGAGGCAGCCCAAGAAATATTAGCATTAACATTTATGGGTTGCAGCAATGGTTTCCTTGTAATGGAAACCACGACGTGCGCTCAGTCCCTTCATTGCCTACGAGAGTCTCCTGGATGCACGCTCAGATGAACTTCACAGTAATTATCATTATGCCATTGTCATCTTGGCCAGACTGGCCAAATTTGAGTCTCTTAAGGATGACAGAGAGCTGAGGGTGGTCATGCCATAGCATTCTGCTGCTATCTCTAAATTAACATGCACAAAAACCTTGCCCTGGAGATCTTCCCATATTTTAGTCCCCAGTTCAGTCACACTGGGCTCACTTACTCTGACAGTATTAATATCCTGCAGCTTGAGTTCAAAAGAGTGGATGCTGCTGCTCAGCACCTCCAAATAATTGGAAAATTAAACCCAAATTAAGCAGAACACGCAGTAATTAAGACACACATTTTCCCTGCAACTAGACATATTGCAAAAACTGTTTAAAATTGGTTTACTTTATGGAATTACCTAATTTTGTTCCTTCCCAGAACAAGTAACCCATTTTTCTGCTCTATGTGATCTATATTTAGTTTTTAATCCTCTCCCATGCATATTTTGGGATAAGGCATAAAACTTCAGCTCTGATCACTCAAGATCACTAAATATCTCCAAATGCTGCACTCTTCCCACAGTCTCACTTGCGTGAAATCATTCTGCCAGCCTTAAATCTTCCCTTATGTTTTTCTGCATCCCTCTCTCCCCATGTTTAGTTGTTGATGCCACTAAATAGCTTTCACTTTCTGCCCTGGAAGTAGACACACCATTTTGTCTGAGTCTAATAAACTGGATGTGCAATTTGTAATTTTTTTGGCATCCTTCTGGTTGCAATGATCTTTAATGAATGTATCTGGGCACTTCAGTCCTCCCCCCTTTTTTTTTTTTCCCAAAAGACCTATCTAAATCACTGAGTTTCACTCATTTCAACAGAAGCTGGATCATATCCTGTGTGAGCTCTTTGGTGCTTAATGAATATTAATTATTTTTCACAAGCCAAAGCTAAACAATACAAGTAGTTAACATAAATATAATCAGAGCTCTATGATTATAGAAGACCACAATGTCAATGATGACTAAGTATTTTGCAGCCATGCTAAGAGGAGTTTTTGTTTGTTTGTTTTTCTCTGAGGAAGGAAACAGGGGATAACATAAGCAAAAAGGTTTGGAAGAGAAAATTAGTGAAGTGAAAAAATTAGTGAAAAAATTAGTGAAAAAAAGATTAGTGAAGCCAGAATGGCTCAGGTGATAATAGTGAAGTTCACAGAATCACAGAATCACAGAATGGTTAAGGTTGGAAGGGACCTCTAGAGATCATCCAGTCCAACCACCCTGCTCCAGCAGGGACACCTAGAGCATGGGGCACAGGGTGGCATCCAAGCGGGTTTGGAAGATCTCCAGAGAAGGAGAATCCACAGCCTCTCTGGGCAGCCTGTGCCCAGGGCTCTGTCACTCTCACAGGAAAGAAGTTCTTCCTCACATGGAGGTGGAACTTCCTGTGTTTCAAATTGCACCCGTTACCCCTTGTCCTGTCACTGGCCAACACGGAGAAGAGCCTGGCCCCATCCTCCCTACAATCACCCCTCAGGCACTTGAACATGTTGATCAAATCTCCTCTCAGCCTTCTCTTCTCCAGACTAAACAGGCCCAGATTGCTTAGTCTTTCCTCATACGACAAATGCTCCAGTCCCTTAATCATCTTCGTTGCCCTACACTGCACCCTCTCTAGAAGCTCAAAGTCCCTCTTGTACTGGGGAGCCCAGAACTGCACCCAATACGCCAGGTGCGGCCTCACCAGAGCTGAGCAGAGGGGCAGGATCACATCCCTTGACCTGCTGGCAACACTCCTCCTGATGCAGGATGCTGCTACCACACTAGAACAGGTTGGCCAGGTCACCAAATAGGATGGTCCCCACCACAGCCAACATACTGTCCAGAGGAGGACATGATGCCCCCAAGTTTCCTAACCAAGTTTGACCTCCAACTAGATGCTCTACACACTGGGGAAAAAATAAAAATAACTTATTGCTTGGGGAAAATCCTAAGCCTCCTGGGTTTGTTCCTCCCTGTGTCCAAGAAGTTTTACTGTATGTATTGGAGATGGAAATTTCTATGATCTGTAGAGTCATAAAAATCTCCCGTGGGAAGCAAAGGCCAGACCTTGAGAAAAAGATGTTTGCCTGCCTAGGCTGAGCAATAAGGAGCAGGGATGCAGCTGCTCAGCCCAGTTCACAGGCAGCCCCCTCCAGAAACCTGTTGAAGGAGGCCGCTCAGCCAGGCTCGTAGCCAACTTAACCGCAGACGTCCTCCAAACTAGCTTTGGAGGTCACACACCCGGAAATGAGGAAGAAGAGGAGGAAGGCAGGACCCTCGAATTGTGGGCTGGAACCCCCGACTGGTGTGCGTGCCTGCGCACCCAAGGGGAGTGTTGCGCAACTGAAGGAGGAGTTTGTCCGCCCCCCGGCCTGCCTCCTGGGTCGTACTGACACTATGTGGCAGGATGCACTGGGCATAGAGAGGACAGTGCGGAGAGAGCGGGGGGAAGGAGAAACTCCTAACTCGGAGGCCTACGCTGTCTCCGTGGGAGCTGGCCAGCAACTCTCTCTCTGATCTGCCAGCTTGAAAGGATGTTCGGGTGCAGTATCCTGCCGGCAGGTATCACCTCGTGAGTAGTTATCCATACTTTGCTTCTTTTCTGTGCTTTCACCTGAATAAATGCTCGATGTAGTCACCTTGTTCTGGCTGATTATTGCTGAATCCCGAGCCCATCCGGAACACTGATGCATGGGAAGGACTGGGTGTTTCAACCTTGCTTCTAAAGCAGAGTCTCAGGGTGCAGCCAGATTTCATCAAAACAAAGCCAATGTTAATGCAAGCATCATCGAATTAAGTGGATTTTGGATTCCCTAGCACTTCCCTTCAATAAGAAGTGAAAACACAATGTATTATAGGAGATTTTGTCCCGCTAGCAATTGGGTGCTAGAGGAAGATATGAGGAACAAACTGCAATTTCCTTGTGGCACAATATTGATAATATTTTGGGAACAGAGTTCATCTAAAATGAGTTATTAGATGGAAAATCATAACAACACTAATGTTTTTCGCCCCCTATGAAATTATGCAGGAAAGAAACTTCCATCCAGAGTTAATTTTCCCACTTCTCAGATGGAAAGAAAAGCACACGGGAACTAAATGCATTTTCCAATAAATACATACGGAGCTTGTGACAAAGTATAAACTCAACATCAACACATCATTCCTAGCACTACACAGATTTCTCTCTGCTGGAAGCAGGAATACAATTACACATAGGCCTCCAGACAGCTAGCTTGCAGTAGGAATTTTTCAACACTTTGAATTTGAGATAGATGTGAAGAAGAAAAAGCAACTATACCACAAACCTGGAGGGAGTTTTGCCTACAGGAGATAATGAATATTCAAAACACAGCATCCGCAAAACACCATAGCACCTTCATCAAGTATGGTTTGATACAAGATCATTCCTTGAACATTTTGGGTTTGGTCCACAAATCGACATGTTTCAGTTCAAAACAACAAAAATAAATAGAAAATATAATTTATTTTTTCCCTAAGGAAAAATCTGATACTTGAACAATATCAATATTTTTTCTCAGATCCCTTTATTTTCCATAGCCAATGCTCTGTGCAATATGCATTCTCGCTCTTCATCTCTTTACACATATGTCTTTACACATATGTAAGTGAACATATTTGCCTAGAGGGAAACCTACATGTTTATTAAGTCTTAATTAAGACATAATTAAGTTTCTCACAGATGCTCACACTGTCTCCCCTTTTTTGTCCTGTAGTGGTGAGTCCCATAGCTTAATTTTACATTAAAAGAAAAAGACTTCACTGAAAATTACAGCCTGACAAGCACTTAAGGAAAAGATTATTTATTCCATCAAATACTTTGCCTTCCCAAATAGAAGGTGTAAACTCTCCTAAATTAACATGGTCATGAAATTAATGATGACTGTAAATTACTGAGATAATTTTCTCCCTTTGACCAAATATATCCTAAGCAATAAATAAAAATAAAATGCATACAGGGTCAAGGAAGACATAATTAAAAACAGTAAATAAAAATAAGGAGCTCAAAGGACTCAGGAGTCACAGTGAACAGCCATGGGCTGTTGGAAAGGAAACACGTCAAGCTTTAGCACAGGCAATACCCCCCTCCTGACAGCAGCATCAACACTCAGCACTTTGCAGGTTCAAGGTTACCTTATGGGGGCCCACGCTGCACCTTGTGGGTTGGGAGATAGGTCCTTCTTGCTACCCATGTTCTACAACTGGTGAAACCAAGACCTCCATGGTCCAGTTCCATTTCAGTGAACTTGAGGTTACTCAAGTGTTTGGGATTGGTGCAATTTGCCTACACTGAGGGGACAGAGGGTCACCCTCAGTCCTAATTCACACTCTGTATCACCCAATTTCCCCACTAGAAGTAGCAGTTTGGGAATTATAGGGTGTCAAAAGCTGTCATCTTAATTTAGGAGTCCTATTTATGTGCCTACAGGGCAAATCCAGAAAACATCATGTACACAGTTAGCCAAATGCTACACGATAACCCAGTTGCAAAGGGAAGGTCTGGATTTGGGGCAAAATTATGCCAACTCAGATCTTCCACTCTTATCCCTGTGTCTATTCTCCTGGTGGACCAAATCCTGCCTTGCAGGCTCCTAGGCACCTCTGAACACCTAAAATAAGCCCGTGCAACAAATAATTTGCCCAGTTAACAGAGCTGCCAAGGGGATGGGCAAAGGACCTGGATTTTAGCATGGCAAACATCTCCCCTAAAGGCACATTTGCGCCAAGGCTCTCAAGTAAACACATCCAGGCACGGGGAGGCTAATTCCTTCTAGCTGTGCATCCTTCCTGGTGCCCGGACATGGGCCTCTCTGCAGCCCGAATGCTAGGTAATGACATCCAGGTGCTGCAAGCAGACACACATGTGTGCACACACGGACACACAGCGGAAAGCTCCTCTTCCCCTGGCTTGACCTTGCACTGCAGAAGCAGCCTGGAGTTACAGGAATGATAAAGAAATTGCCTCTTTTGCATATGATTTTTGTATACGAGGAAGAAGGGAAGGTGAGGTGCCCTTGGGAGTGCTTTTCTCAGCCTTTCTAGACGTAGCATCTATAAGATATCCTTTCTCCTTCATTTCCCTATTCCTCTTCCCACTCACTGAGGAAGGAAACTGCAGGGATATTGTAAGCAGGGATATTGCAAGTAGCGCTCCCTCGTTTGAGAAGAAAACTCATTTTCCCAGTGCTCCAGTATCTGCTCTTGCTCCCCATGAAAGAATGAGTTTGTGAGGTCAAGGTCCCTCAGATGAGCCAAGACAGGAGCTCCCAGCAAAGCTGCCCAGCTCTCCTCAGGTGCTGCCCACCCCTAGCTCCACTTCCAGAACACTTCACCTACATTAGCTCTGGCTCCCTGCTCCCCACCTGCTGCTCAATCAGAGCTAAATGTCAAATGTCTTTGCCATCAGCCATGCCAGGTGTGCTATAAAAAGCAGCTGTCTTCCTGACAAACTGTACTCTCTGAAAGTCACTATTTTCTCACACAGCTTACTTCTCTGTTCAACTTTAATTTGCAGGCTTTTTTATTTTAAATTTTATTTTTAACATCTTCTTGTCCGTCACCTGGGGTTGCTCTGCAGTAGGGGCATTGCCCAAGAAGCGTACTCCCCTCTACCACCCTGGAGCAGGGATGAGTGGGAATGTCCGAGTCCCTATGGAAAACAGGATGGACATCAGTACAGTAATCCCTACAAGCAGATCCAAAAATCCCTCCTCACTTTCAACACCTTCAGAGAGATGCCAGCTTGGAGCACAGCCTAAGGTTCATCTATCCAAGCGTGGCCACCAAACGTAGCACCTGAGGTGAGTTCCCCGTCTTGTGGAGGGCTGCCAGCCCGATCCTGCTCCCCATGGCTCCAAACCCAGGCAAGGGGAGGTAGGAGAGAAAAACAAGAGAGAAAAATGCTTTTTTTCCTACACCATCATTCCTCCCTTTTCCTTCTGTAATTACCTGGTCCCCATTTCACTCCTAACCATCACTGCCCATGATATCTCCTTCAAGAAATGTCTGTCAGCATCAATGATTTGCAAAGGGCAGCAAATAGGGCATTTTACTCTGTTGTGCAACTCTAGCCCACCCCACTTACTTTAAACTTAAAATAAGGTCCTAGTCTGAAAAAAAAAAAAATTGGGGGGAAAAATAAAAAGACCATATTGACTCCTATGTTTACTTGATCCCTGCGATACCAACTCGTCTTTGTCACTGGGAAGGAAAGGTATTTTTAGCCTGTCAGCCCTGCAAATGGTCC
Source organism: Tinamus guttatus (assembly GCF_059628265.1). Taxonomy (NCBI): domain Eukaryota; kingdom Metazoa; phylum Chordata; class Aves; order Tinamiformes; family Tinamidae; genus Tinamus; species Tinamus guttatus. Next base: position 112,220 of record NW_028289276.1, on the reverse strand, counting down.
AGAATTGAGATGACATTCTTCCTGTCTCATCCATTGCCGCTGATAAAGATTTTGCAATCAGAATGCAAGTTTACAGAGTGATGCGGCGGCAACGAGAGAGCCCAGCTCTTATTCCCAGAGATGCGACAGCTCTGCAGTGATAGGAAGCAAAACGCGGTGAACTTGCCACTGTTCTCACAAAGGAAGATATGACTGAAATGCAAAATGGTAAAATGCACAGGCAAAATGAGACTCCCAGTTAAAAGAGTCACTTTTAATTCTTGCTTTATGGAATTCTGTTAAGTTTCCTCGTGTTTATGCATGTAGAAAATGTATTGCAAATTCAACCTTGATCCAACTTAAAAATATTTCATGCTTGTGTTTATTTTAAATATTACTGATGAAAGTCCATATTTGGGTGGCATGCTCCCAGCGGATTTCTTTCTGGTACAGGATATTAAATGTACTCATAGAGGCAAAAAAATTTACTATTAACCTAAGAGTGTGGCATGCCAGACAGGCTTTGCCAATTGATTTCAGCTGAATCTCTGCTGGGTGGCCTTCACCTACTCTCTCTTCTTCCTACTAATTTCTGCAGTCACTTGCAGGGACTTTGCTGAAAAAACAAATGGACAGAGATACTAACAGTCTACTGATGTGGATGCAAAATTAATCTCATTTTAAAACTGAGACCGTGCCCAAAGGCTTGGGAAAGCCCAGTTCAGCAAATTACATAGGCACATGCTTAAGTCCATCGCTGTTAAACACAGCCTGATAGTTTTTCCCTAAAGACTTTGTGAATCTGAGGCTCCAGCCTGGTTAGTAAATGGTGAGTGTTTTTTAGCGTGCCAAAGGAGTTTGAAAAGCAATTTAATTTTGTAATGAGAATCTTTCCACCAACAAAAGGCAAGTGTTCTAAGTAGGCCTTTTGCTGCCTATTTAAATTAGATTAAATAAGATTATGGTATTATTAGCATTATTAGCATTATTATTAGCAAATTACTATTCACGGCACTTTTATTGTAGTATTCTACAAGAAGGAAAAGCAAATCTATTAAAATGATGGAGCATCAATACATAAGCTCTTAATAATCAAATGGTAGCAATGAGTTCATCTTTTAGATTCAGTTGCAAAAGTCATCATTTGCTAGTTAAATTCCAATTGTTCATTAGAGGAGATTCTCTGAGACTCAGCAGCTCTCTAATGCTGATACATAGTCATTAGATTTCAGTCAAGCTATTCTTAGCACAGCCACTGAATGGTATTTAGTTGTTGCTATTTTATTATCATAATTGGCAAGCAATAATGATATCATGACCCAGAGCATCCCATCAGGCTTTCATCTTGTCAGACATTTTAAACCATGTCAATGAAATATGGGCAGTACTCAAAATGGGATTTTTTTAAGGCAGAGGTACATGCAGCATGAAGCAAGGTCCATGGATACATTGCCGGTACTTATTCCTCCAACACAAGGTTGACCAGTAAGTCCAGTAGGTCCTGGGCAACATGGCAGTAGTGTGTACCAGGAGGTAGAACCTGTGCTTATCTTTGATGTCTATGAGCTACTGGTTGGGAAATCTTGAATTTTCAGTTCTCACTCAATAGCTGCAGTCTTGAACGTGAATTTGGCAGAGGTATCTCTCACGATTACTCCACATTTTCTGCTCGCACTGAAATCAGCGGCAGGATTTCCTTGGACTTCCATAAGAGCAGAGTTGTTCAAAACTAATTGTGAGTTGGGGAAATCTGTTTTCAGTTTTATTATGCTTGATATTCTGACAGAATTTCACACTGATTGAACTTTTGAACCTTTGATTAGCTGTATAATTTAATGCCTGCATATCTCTATTTCATATATTCACTTTGTCTCTTGCTACACAGATAAGGACGCTCCACACAGCTGATGTGCAGAGGAGTGGCTAGTCTGGTCCCATGCATTCTGATCCTCTAGTTTCAAACTACAGGTATCTCTGGTATTGCATCTAAGACAATATTAGTTAAATCTTTTTTTTTTTTAAATGTGCTAGCCTGCAGATTGTGTTAGATCAATATGAATGAAACAGATCCTTTGAAATGACTGGTTTGATTCCTGCATAAAACTAGTCCAGTATCCTAACAGAGACACAGCAAATGAGGCTTCCACAATCACCGGGGGGATGGTGATTTTGCACCAGCCACAAAAGTCGGGCCATTTGAATCCTACATTTAAATTCTATTTGTTGTTGCTGTACACATTTAAACTGTGATAGTACTCTGAGCCACAAATGGGCCAAAACCCTCTGGTATCTGCTCAATTTTGGCAAGAACTTAGAAGCAGAGTTTCAGTTTAGAAAAAAATCAATCTCCTAGGAGAAGGATTTCAGCATTCATTTAATTTGGAGCACTTGCTTCTCTGCTTTGGTGATCACAGATGGATTTAAACACAAAGTTAAACACTTCGCTGAATGGGACTTAGCTAAGTGAGAATGAATGCAGCTAGATAGGTCTGGCTGTGGACCTAAGGGAGAAAGAAAGAAGCACACAACTTTACTTCTTACAAACCTCTGAACTGCTTCTGAACCATTTCTAGATATTACTTTTTCTCCCATTTATCCTGCAGGAGTATTTATGGTCTCAAGACTGTACTCCAGGCAAAAACTGGGGGTATCAAGTTATTGTCTTAGCCTCTCCTTGCAAATAAAAGAACAACTCACTTTTTTTTAAGAGAAGTGAGAAATCCATTTAACCTATGTGCACAATAGTTGGTGATAGACAGGGAAAGAGGGCACTTCAGAGCCACCTAATATTGCAGCCTCCTCCCTTGTGGATGGATATTGTGTGCCTTTGCTTCTACCCAGTCTTTTTCTTCAGTTTAGCCACTGGTTGCATTTGGGCAGGCAAGATGGCCTAGGGTCCACTTGCCAGAAGGGCTGATGGGACTGTTAGACTGATTAAGCATGGACTGGGAAATGTTAGCACATCAGCTCACAGCCCCTGCACACCCCAGGAGATCCCTTAGGGAATAAAACAACCTCTCTGGTTAGAGGGAACATTGAGGTTACATCAACATTGCCCCTCTCCACAAAGACTGGGGGTGTAGGAAAGCCCTAGCAGGACCCTGGGGGGAGCAAACCCAACCAGCAGATTGTTGCCTCCCAGGAACAGAGCAGAAGGGGAGCACAAAGGTCCTGTCCCCATGTAGTGCCCCTTCAAAACTGTCACTCCTCCAGCTGGTTTCATGATGAAACAATACATGATATTACAGTTTGTGGCGTGACAGACTGCTATGTGTCAGAAAGGCTACAGCTCAACACTAGTTTGACATGAAAAAGCAATTAGGGAGACAAGAGAAGCCAAGTGTCTCAAGAAGAAACAAGAAAATCTGTGAGACCCAGTGTATTGGAGATGGAAATTTCTGTGATCTGTAGAGTCATAAAAATCTCCTGTGAGAAGAAGAGGCCAGACCTTGAGAAAGATGTTTTCCTGCCTAGGCTGAGCATTAAGGAGCACAGATGCAGCTGCTCAGCCTGGTTCACAGGCAGCCCTCCCCCCGGAAACCTGTTGAAGCGAGCCACTTGGCCGGGCTTGTAGCCAACTTAGCCGCAGACGTCCTCCAAACTAGCTTTGGAGGTCAAACACCCGGAAATGAGGAAGAGGAGGAGGAAGGCAGGACCCTCGAATTGAGGGCTGGGACCCCCGACTGGTATGCATGCCTGCTCACTCGAGGGGGAGAGTTGCGCAACTAGAGGCGGAGTTTGTCCGCCCCCCGGCCTGCCTCCTGGGTCGTACTGACCCTACGTGCCAGGATGCAACGGGTATAGAGGGGACAGTGCAGAGAGAGCGGGGGTGGGGAGGGGGGCGAAGAAACTCCTAACTTTGAGGCCTACGCTGTCTCCATGGGAGCCGGTCAGCAACTCTCTCTCTCTGATCTGCCAGCTCGAGAGGATCTTCGGGTCCAAATTGGCAGGTATCACCTCGTGAGTAGTTATCCATACTTTGCTTCTTTTCTGTGCTTTCACCTGAATAAATGCTCGATGTACTCACCTCGTTCTGGCGTGATTACTGCCAAATCCCGAGCCTATCCAGAACATAATTGGCGAAGAGGATGGGATTCGGCAATTAAACAGTGGAACTCACTAGTGGAGTGCACAGCTAGGTGAGGTCGTGCCACTGGATAGAAATTGTTTGTGCTATTGAAACAGTGGAACTCACTAGTGGAGTGCATAGCTAGGTGAGGTCGTGCCACTTAATAGAAATCGTGTTTGTGCTATTTGTGTTTGTGGTCTTTATTGTGTGTGCGACATGCGGTGGTTCTTTTTCGGGAGAGCTACAGGCAGCACTGGCGACTGCAGGGAGGCTGTGCCTCCGAGGGAGTGTCCTGAATGGGGGCCAGAACCATGGAATACTCCGTGGAACCGATGGGAGACCTGCACCCAGGTATCTCCAGAACCATGGACGCAGAAGGACCCCATGGCAGTTTTACAGTATTGGGGTTAGTTTGGGGAGACTGACCGTACTAAGAACTCGGTCCGACTGGAACATGCCGGTCAGATGGGAGGTGCTCTGCTGTGTGCATGTAAGATTCTAGCAGGGCAGCTAAAGGAGGAACAGGAGAAGAATCAACTCCTCCAAGAGCAGTTGCAGGCAGTTTGGGCCACCCAAGTGGTGCAGAGGCAGGCTCTGCTGGAGGTCAGTGATCAGAGGGAGCTCCTGGAGGAGAAATGTGCTAAATTGGCGACACATTACACGATACGAGTGGTAAAGAACAGGAGAGGGAGAAAACCAGGGCAGAAGGGGAGCTGGGTGCGGACTATTATCACCGACCCTGACTGGGACCCAGAAACTTGGGATGGGGATATTTGGGAATCAGACGAGGAAGTCCCCACACCGGAGGAGAAGGGCCCATCACAGGGCAAACCAAAAAGGCGAGCCGCCCTGGTAATACGAAGGAAAGCTGTGCTGCCAGGGCCAGGACAAGTGGTGCGACAGGATGAGCTAACCGATTTCACCCCCGAAGATATTAAGAATCTGCTAGAGAAATATAAACAACAACCGGGGGAAAAACCACAGTCCTGGATGGTAAGACTAATGGAGGAAGGGGCCGATTCGGTGATAATTGACAATGTCGATACCTCAAGGTTTTTGGGGTTAACTAATGACATTTATGTACTGTCCGCCCTGCGAAGAGTGGACGGAAGTGGCAAGAGTCTTATTGCTGTGGTAGCCGAGGGTCTTGCTTACCGCCACACTAATGACGGCAATTGGCCCCCATCCAGCTCCTCCTGGCTAACTATAAGACAAGCATGCCAGATGCTTAAGGCAGAGGCCATGAAGATTGCTATAGAATTGGGAAGTCCAGAGCTTTATCTACAACAGTTGTTGTTACCTGGGATGCGAAATAAGTTGTTGGAGGGATGCCCAGGAGCGTGGCGCCCCTATCTAATTCCAGTTCTGATGTCAGCACAGGGAAATCCTATTGAGAACGTAATTGAAAAGTTGCAACAGATTGGAGACCTTCCAGGATTGCTGTTAGAGGTGAATGGAAAAGGCGGCAGTGAGAAAAGAGGTCTGAGTGGGAACACAGGGTCGGAATGCGGGGAGCGAGCTCGGATCTTCCGTCTGCTTTTACAGAAGGCCGTTAATAGACAGGAAATTGATGGGAAACCAACAGAAGTATTACACCAACTAGCACGCCGATATAATGTCCGTGCGGTCCAGGCTGCGAAGCAGCGCTCAGGAATAATGTCCAAGGCTGATAGATCACAGAGGTTGCACCCGTGGGAGGATTTAGAGCAGACAGTGTTAAGATTCAGACCGAAAGGAGAAGCTGGAGACAGTTTCTCCTCCTCAGGAGGGGTCAGAATATACAGAACAAGAATAGGGGCGTGGCCAAGCTCCAGTGTCCAAAGGGTTCCAATGTAACATCGCTCGCCAAGACAATCGACCGTTCGTTACACGTGCCATTTATTGTTCGGAGCAAAATAGACAAACGGTTCATGCCTTGGTGGACATGGGAGCGGAGGTCACAATAGTGCATGGGAACCCAGAAAAGTGCAAGGGGGAAGTAATCCCTGTTTGGAGTTTGGGTGACCAGCCTGTCAAGGGAAAACTTGTGACTGACTGCCATCAAGCCATACACCGGACCCTTGAAGCTGCTGGGGTGCTGCGACCAGGGAAGGTCCAGGTGATCCAATCAATCAGAGTGCTCAACAATAGAGGGTTGACCAAAGAGTGGGCGTCCTTCACCCTGATAAGAGGGATACCCCGTGTGAATTGTGCGGTAGCCACCTCGACTGTAGCATATGAATCTGGAGCGAACTCTAGTCTCTTCCCTGCTAGGGAAGGGTTGGTATTAAACCATAGAGGAATGCTTGAATGGGATCCCAGGAGAGGACTTCTCAAAAATAAAGGCAAACCATCCCCCGCCGCCACCGGCATTTCCGCCCCCCCTCCCCCGCCCCCCCGCCTTTCCCCACAAGTGGACCAGATGTTCCGGGGGGAGGAGGAGGATTGAGAGCTGTACTCTGACTTGTATCCTTGCAGAGAGACTAGGGGCATAACTTCAGTATAGAATACAAGAATGAAGCGACAGCCAAGGTCCAGTATGAGGGGCACGGGAGGGCCAGCGACCCCACGTAGAGATCATTAGGTGTGCTGCAAGCACTGGGAATTGAACAAAATAATGTGTCCCTTGTTCTTAGTTGCACCCAGGCCCAGACGTGGGTGCAGTGTGTTGTTGCAGGTATATTGAGAGATGGAGACAATGGAATCCTCCCTACCGAGATCCGAAAAAAATCATGTGGGATGCGGCCACAGAGAAAGAGTGACAGCTTCAAGCGTGATGGAGACCTGTGAACTTCACCCATGACCAGGGCCTCCGCGCAGTCATCACCCACGTACTGACCCTGGCAAATGTCACCATTGAGAAGGTTCATCTGTGCTTTACCCGCCCCCACCCCCATCCCCGAAGATGATGCCCTTAAGGCAAGTGATGTTTCCTTTTGATACCAAAGAGGACATATGCCATTTTGGGATCAATCCGCAGAGTAATAGTAAAACCACATTAGCTTGTGTAGGGAAAGGATGCGGGTGTTCTAGAACAACTTGTAAATATGTGCTAAGTAATGAAAGTTATAACCAGACTGTGTTTAATGACTCTAATACAGTCTACCTTAATGACCAGCTGAAAAGTCTAAGCGCTTCCTACCATAGTCCAGGGCAAGACTGGGTTGGCCTCTGTGTTCGCCACCAAGAAGAACCTCAAGCTCCACTACTGGCTGCAACCCATTAGGCGTTGAGTGGTGGGGACACATGCCATGCCAGACCTTGATGTGAGTGATGGCCACCTCTCTCTCTGAGGGCCATCTAGGAGGCAAGTGCAGGCCAAGCGGCCTGCTGCTGGCATGAGTGACAGCTAGTGTAATTAACTTGTGAGTAAGTACACAGAACTTGCCTGAAAATTGCTTATGCTAACTCTGCTAACTCACATGTAGGCCCGCTGGACTGCTTATGCCACCCTGCACAATAGGGTGGCTTACCATTTTACAGACCAGGTTCAAAAAAAAAAAAAAAAAAAGAGAGATTGAGAGATGTAAGAACGTCTTTGCTCCAGGGATCACTGCCGCGCAAGCACTGACCACGCTACGCAGACCAGGATGCTGGCTAGCAAAATCCTGCAGTGCTACAATGACAGCTTTGCCATCATTGTTAGTAGATGTAGTCTCGGCTTGGCACGCAACCTTGCTGCAATGGCTATGCTTCTGCTTATGCATGACCGCAGATGTGAGAAGGCAGGGGCATATGCTGCATGACTCTAAGCGACCATACCACGTCTATGCATGCCCAGATCCAGACGTTACAGGACCTGACTCATCAATTGAGAATGGATGGTGATTGCACTCCATTCGAACGATGGACATGGGGTTGGCCATGGCTATAGAAACTGTTATTCGAGCTGTTATTTCTATTTCCAATATTATCATATGCTGTATCCTTTGCATAGAGATGCTGACACGAGGCATGGTTGAAACTGCTATGAAAACATTATCTGTTCGGGTGCTTGGCTACGATAGATTGACCTCTACAGATCACGGGGTGGCATGTATTGGAGATGGAAATTTCTGTGATCTGTAGAGTCATAAAAATCTCCTGTGAGAAGCAGAGGCCAGACCTTGAGAAAGAAGATGTTTGCCTGCGTAGGCTGAGCGATAAGGAGCACAGATGCAGCTGCTCAGCCCAGTTCACAGGTAGCCCCCTCCAGAAACCTGTTGAAGGAGGCCGCTCAGCCAGGCTCGTAGCCAGCTTAACCGCAGACATCCTCCAAACTAGCTTTGGAGGTCACACACCCGGAAATGAGGAAGAAGAGGAGGAAGGCAGGACCCTCGAATTGAGGGCTGGGACCCCCGACTGGTATGCGCATCTGCTCATCCAGGAGGGAGAGTTGTGCAACTAGAGGCAGAGTTCATCCAGCCCCCGGCCTGCCTCCTGGGTCATACTGACCCTAAGTGCCAGGATGCACCGGGTATAGATAGAGAGGACAGTGTGGAGAGAGCGGGGTGGGGGGAGGCGGGAGAAGAAACTCCTAACTTTGAGGCCTACGCTGTCTCCATGGGAGCCGGTCAGCAACTCTCTCTCTCTGATCTGCCAGCTCGAGAGGATCTTCGGGTCCAGATTGGCAGGTATCACCTCGTGAGTAGTTATCCATACTTTGCTTCTTTTCTGTGCTTTCACCTGAATAAATGCTTGATGTAGTCACCTTGTTCTGGCTGATTATTGCCGAATCCCAAGCCCATCCGGAACACCCGGGTAATTCCAGAGGCAACACATAGGTTATAACTTGATGCCAACAGTTACAAAAATAGCAACTAGCCCACAGTAATTCTCTCAAATTGTCTGAGAACAACCACATTATTATCAGCAAAATTGTTGCATGCATCTGGAACAAAAGTTCTGCAAAAAAATGCAAGAAATATCATTAAGTAGGTCAATACTCACCGATGTGCATGCTCTAGGGGAGAGCTGCATGCATGCAAGCTAGTCATGTTGATAAGGCTGAGTCCACATTGCTGGAATAATGACTGCATGACACCTCGGTCTGATATGGAAGCTATTGCAGCATCATCTCGGAGAAGTGGCAAAGGTTTGCCCTCGCTCATGTACTCTCCACTGGCAGGAAACTATTCCCAGTGAGAAAAACACAAAGAAACCACTGGAATGTGGAGTGCACAGCTGCAGTATGAGATGGCACCTATATAGGAAGAGATGTCTATACTAAGAAGTCCTGGATTCCCATCATTGAGCTATCAGCCAAGAACAACACCGGGAATAGAGGTTAAATGAGATCCATGTCCAAGCTATGAAGTTGAATCTAGTTCAAGATGCCCTACAGTCATTTAACTAATTAAGAAAACTTAAACAATCCCACAGAGTGAGGCTTAATCCTTTGCACTTGTAATACTTCAGTAAGTCCCTTCTGCCATGATAAAGGCTGTCAAGAAGCATTTTCAGAATAACTAAAAGGAAGTTTTTGAGCCAGTCAGCGATCATTTGTACGCATGTCTTCAAACTCAGCAAGAATGTGGGATGGGAATACACAGTAATTTGCACATTCCATATGAAAAATATTTAAATCTACAAACGTCATGAGCTAACTCATGATTTTGGCAGCTACCACTCTCTCAAGGATCATCTACTTATATCAGATTCCTTACTTCATTTAAGAGACATGTTTTGAAAGAACTGCCATGCGAAATTTCCCCTGCCACCTGAGATTTTTCTTCTGAGGATGAGCCAACTATCAGAAGCCTGGTGGAGTGGTACCCCACCATGAGGAACAGCCAATGGACAACTCTACCAAATCTATTAACGAGAGCAGGAGTTACCCTAGAACATGTATAGATGTGAAGGGGGATAGTTCCTAAACCTGTAGCTGTGAGGAGAGCAGGATTGAGACCATTGTAGAAGTGGGTACTGCCTTAAATCCTAGTCTGTATATAGGCATTTTTAGCCAGGGCTGGTTACCATGTGGAGTTCTGCTAATATCTGAGTTAGTGTGCGCCATCACTAATAAAAAGAATGGCAATCTGAAGAGTAAAAATAGAAGAGGACTGGGTAGAATATGATCAAGTGAGGTGAATATCTCCAATGAACAGACCTTTCTTATGCATCTATATATTAAAGGATGCTAGTCTAAGATGGACCGCTGGGGTCATTCATCAGCAATCACCCTTTAGAGTTTCACCTGAAAATAGTGTCTAGCAGCTTCCTGAATGGTGTTTGTATCAGAATTCCCTTGAGTGGGCTAAGTCGATCACTTGTGAACCCGAGTAAGAAGGGGGGGCGGATTTCTTACTCAGAAAGACATTAAGAAAAAAATTCCTTCAAAACAAAACCAGAAAAAAACAAACTCCCTTAAAAATCTAAAAATCCATGCTCAGCCTTGTTTGTGCTAACAAGTATAGCTTAATGCATTTCCTAGTCAAAAGAAAATGATGTACATATTAGAACTATCACATGTAGCAATTAGAAACCTCCTGACATCCTGTTCCTTCTGCTCCTTCCTCCTCTCCAATACTCAAAAGACTCAAAACTCCTAAAACACCCACCCTCATATCCCATTCCCCTTCATGTCAGCAGCAGCCAAGGTGCCCTCTTCCTTACCTTCTTTAAGTGTTCAAAGATAATTTTAAAGAACACCTCATTTAGCTTTCATTTTACTTAGATTCAGCCTGCCCATAAATCAGAGTTGAAGGGGAACTGGAGAGGGTCTCAGCTAATCAAAACTCCAATCTTTAAAATGTTTAAATATAAATCAAAATAGTTGAAGGCTCTCCAAAGCTTTGATTTTCTTTGAAAGCCCTAGTTCTTATTTTTTCTGTGCTTAGCTCTCAATTTCATCCTCATCCCTTGAAGATATTTTTCTAAATATTTTTTCAGTCGTTTTCTCCAAGACATTGAGCTGCCTGGTTCAAGAATGATATTAAATTTTGACCTGTGAGTGAGTTGCTATTGCTCCCAAGTAGAAGCGCTTTGTCTAAATTAAGGTTTTAGGGTTCAGATTCTAAATTGAAGTTTACTAATGACTTTTAGGCTAAAAATGTTCCTAGAATCTATTGAAAACATGACTTTTATCATCCATTCCATATTGCAGTCAGTACTACATGCTCCATATGTCAGAAATGATAAAATGTTCTTGCCTCCCTCTTTTGCCTCAGAAGTCTGAAAGTCTGCTAAATTAATCTGCTTACCTGTCTTTACCACATCTTATAGTTCTGGAATGCAATATGGGTTAGGAAAGTTAAGAATATAAGCTTATTTCTCTCTCTTTCTCCCTCCTCTCCTTCCTGTGCAAGAAAGGAAAAAATTACACAATGTAAAAGATATTTTTATCCTTGGGTTTAATCATTCAAGCATGTGAGTTTACCTGAAGAGTTCTCATTGAAAAGCTGATCCTTTCATTCTTCCTGGTGTGCATAGTATCAGCATATCTTATCAGTGCATTTCCTTTCCCTAAAAAAAAATCTTCTTCCAGCATCCCTCCCTTGTCACAAGTACAAATGAGCAATGTACAATGTACGAATATGCGTGCATTTGCCTGGTGCGTGGTGCATGTGCACAAACATGTACATGTGAATGCATTTCAGGATAAAAACACACTAAATATCTAGTAATGGATGATGTATGCATAGTTTGCATTTGATGTATTTGAAGATGGTGCATGAGGGTATTCAAATTGGAATTTAAGAATATGTCCTATAATGTAGCAGAATGATGCCTGACCTAAGGAACCTTTTTTTTAGGAGATACTGCCATCTGGAAGTACCTATTGCTCTCTAGTGTGACCTTTCCAGACTTAAACATCTCCCTTTGGATGCCTGGGTTAGAGCAGATGAACCTCAGTAAAAACTACTGAGAACGGTACAAAAGTTGGTATTTTTGCTTGCTTTCATCATAAAACAAATGGGCGTAGTTTAGACTTAAATAGAACTTTTGGAGCTGTTTTGACTTCAATTGCCTCACACATGAAATTGCTTCGGGAAAGCCTTTTGTCATTCAGAAATCTAAGTTTTTCTTATAAACTAAAAAAAAATGGCAGACTTTTAACTGCATCTGAGTAAGGATCAACTCAAACTCTGCTTGTCCTTGTATAGATAGGATAACTATAGCAGCTAGTCTGGAAATCTAGGACAGTACCAAACTAAATGGGTCAGTATCTCCTGGAAAGAACAATTCCTAATTAAGCATTTAAAAAAAAAAAAAAAAAGATGGGAGAGAGATTTCATTCTCATATCATAGAACAGCACACGGCATCAAGTATCCTTAGGCTGACAGTGAAGCAGATTTATGTCTAGAAGACATTCATTACAAAAATCTCTAAATCTCTTCAAGTGATCGTCTCTAAATAGTAAAACAAATTGTAAGAGGTGACTGCCTTCCTTCCAGTTGGGAATAGTCAACAGAAAATAATGAAAAAAAATGCTTTGTAGTAATTTGAATGTTCTGCTTCACATTCTCTTTTCTAAAGAGAAACAAAAAAACCAACAAGCAACAACAGTTTTTTGAACCAAAAAAACAGGGAAAATCAAAATAAAGAAGCATCAAAAAATAGCACAGTCATTTTTGCATCTTGTTTTCATTCCTTTCTGAATCAAATTTTCACTAATATTAAACAACTTTTGCAAAGTGTTAGCACATGGACAAAACCACTTCCTCAGGTGATAAATCATTCAGATAAGCTTTTCTGAACCAACCAAAAATGCAAAGTAGGAACCAAACACAGTTTCAAAGTGTTCCAACCCCAAGTACAGCTCAAAGCATCTACACACATGTACAACGAATGCACATAAGTAAGCAAAAAAAAGCTTTACTTGAAAATACAGTATAAAAGCATTGTCTACTTTCATAGGAACAAGGTATAGGAGAAAGTAATATATTGCTAAGAATAATATTGTGAAAATAACAATGGAGTTCAAACTCTTGGGAACTGTACTGAGTTGGGAAGTGAGGACAGCACTCCTATGGGCCAGCAGAAATGCATCCTAGGATGTTCTTCACAGCGAAAGGATGGAGAAGGGAGAAATTAGGGCTATTTTTGGCATTACACTCAACCAGAAGGTGATGCAATCTATTAGCTTCTGAACAGTGGGGTGACTCGGGACCTGCAGGGGAACCGGGCTTCAGGAGTCCAGTGGTTTCTTCTGATCTTGGTTCCTATGGGATCACAGGAAGCGATGCCCATCCTTCACCTGACTGCTGACATGCTGTTTGAAATCTCTTTGGAAAGCTCAGTGCTGAAGGAAAGGCAGCAAAATTGGATCTGTTCCTTCGATAAGGAAAGGTCATCTCCTTTCTTTCATGTTGTGACCCTGCGTGACAGCTAGCCATACTGCAGGTGCCACTTGCCAATGTGCAAATGGATGACTATATAAATACTAACTAATCAATGGCAGGTATCAAAACTGTCATTTTCTCAGGACTTTGTAGGACCCAGGTAAACTGCAAATCAGGCATGGAACTGCTGACAGATAGACAATACATACAATTGCATTACTCTTACATGAAGACCTGTGACACAGGAATATATTATTTTTTAATGGAAAATGTTATTCTTTATGGTCAACTCTTCCAGCACAATCATGTATCATCAAGATTGACACCAACTAGACACACTGTACTTTACTAAGGACTGATGTTTGGGATTGGGGCGTGGTGGTGCAATCCAGTGTTTACAAATGGCATGCTTTTTTTAAAAAAAAACACTACTTAAAATCAAGTGCAATTGCAGTGCATTTAAATGAGTATTAAAGTATCTGTATTGGCAACTTGCAAATTAAGCATCTTGAGATGCCCAAATGGATTTTCATGTAATTATTGTCATTAGCTCAAAGGAGTAAATGCTCAGCAGAGAGCCTGCTTAGGAAAAGCAAGTGCATAAACATATCATTAAATGGCACCTTCGCGCTTAATTCCTCATATGATCTTCTAAAAAAATGTACCTCATAAATACTGTGGAGCTCAGTGACATAGTACAAACCTCCTGGGTGCATAGCATTAGCTTAAGGGAAGCTAAATTTGAGGTCTTATGAGGAGCTTCTGCTAGGAAAGTGACATTGAGATATTTTCTTTCCCTGCAGAACTATTTATCTGAATTCCTCACTCATGGATCCATTCTTGCCTTTCACTATATGTACACTCCTCCATGTCCTCGCTCTCACAACTGTCCCAAGTTTCCCTTGCCATTCGTCCCTCGTAATAGAAATTTCAGGGGGCAGAAGCAGCTACTGTTGTGTATTTCGCAACAAATCTCTGTCTAAATTGCTCGGAGTTCTCCAGTTCTTGGTAGGCTTGAGCATGCTCTAAAAGATGAGCTTTAACTGTTGGTCATTAGCAGGGTCTAGAAACAGCTGGTAATTCTAGAGTGAGAAATGAACACTGGTGAGAAATGTATCGTCTCTGCTGTCATCTCTCCAGGCTCCTACTAAGCCTTGTAGTCGTTGGGAGCACCACAGTGCTACGAAACGAGCTGAGATGCTACAGTGCTGAGCAGCCCCCCCCCCCCCCCAAAAAAAAAAAAAGACTTTTTGGATTTGACTCAATCAGTAGCTCAATCTGGGCCCCCAGACAGGGATCAGATCCTCTTGTTTCCAATGGCAAAAGAGATGCATATACTTATATTCATGCTATTTTCTTATCAGTATTTAATGAAAGAGGCTAGGAAAGTTCAAATCACTAATCGATTCCAACAGGAGTACGTAGTGTCTTTTAATGGAAAATCCTCAGTGTGCCCCTAAAAATTGACAGCATGAGACCATTCATGATACAGGACTGTCTTTCTAACTGCTAGATAGATGGTTTTTGAAAGAAGGTGAACGTGGGATAACTTGGTAGAAAGAGGGGCCTTTTCGGCATTGACTCTTCCTGCTGAGGCAAAATGACAGAAAGGGACAAAAGAAAGATAACAAAATGAGCTTAGCCTAGCTTCAATGAACACCTAATTTTTGCCTAGAAATCCTATCCTGGGCATCTTTGTGGGCATAACAAACCCCTGTTTCATGGTGGTTATAGTGACATATTGAATGGCTACTAATTACAATAAGCAATATGACATTTTGAAAATTGTAAACATTTGCCCAGGATGAAATTATTTATTGTAATAAACCAACAATAACTTTAGTCAATATTCAGAGCAACCTACTGTTTTCACCAACCTCTCTCTGATGCCTTCACTGATATTCTGAGTACTTGCTTCAGTGCCGCAGAGGGAACATTTTCTCTCATGACCAAAACAAGCTGGTCCTTGTTCCACCTGGATGGAAAATGTACTCCCAAAGTGATGCATGAGCTCAATTTCAACTGTTACAAGAGCAACTCCAAACTCAGAAATGTCAGTATGTCGAGCAGGGTTTTACTTTATAAACATTCCTTTGTTAATGAAATTAGAAAAGTTCAGGGAAGGAATTTTCCATGTGTAATCATTCGTCACATAAACACTGCTTAGAAGTCACATTCCTCAAATTTGGTTTGATAGCTGCTTGGGAAAGAAAAGCAAAAGAAAAGTCCTAGACTTATTGTGATATCAACAGAACAAACATCTGCAGGCTCAAGCACTGGAACCCAAATTCCTGGGTCTTCATCCAAGATGGTGGCCTCTTTTACTTTAAGGTTGGGATGTACCACGGGTTGGGGCACAAACCTTGATGGTCCATTCCTTGGAGACAGTGCTTTTGGAGGACTCTAGGGAAACCTGAGCAAAGGGGAATCAACTAGACTGTGACTTCTGCTTATTTCCCTGATCGTAAAAGTCTCTTTCCTGCCATCCATAAGCTGATTGCACCTGCTGCCTCTTATTTTATAAATAGATCGTCATCTCTTGGGGCAAGGGGGCTGGATCTTTGTTATATGTTAGTACGGCACCCTGTGAAATGGTGATGGGATCTCCAGGGATTTCTGCAGTGCAGATAATGAATCTAACACACTACACCATGGAGGGGCTGTCAATCAAGAGCGAGCTATTCCTGTATCCTCTGTCAGGCTCCCATCACTCCACAACGAGCTGTTGCCAGGGTTTCACGAATAGAGAAGAGGCAACTGGAAACAGCCCAAGGCCAGGAGGTGCAGCCAGGGCCAGCTCTAGGCAGAGGCAAAGTAGGCAGTTGCCTGGGTCAGGATATGGCTGAAAGGGGGCTGGAGGAGAATGGAAGACAGGGACAAAAAAAAAGATATGGTCCTGCAGCCTTTTACCTCGGAAAGTTGCAGTATACAGAGGAGCAACTCCGAGCGGCAGTTCCTGACTACATCTCCCCCCACTTCCCAGAGCTCTTCCACTCTCAACCAATCTGCTGGGTCTCCATCCTTCTCCCCCCACCAGTTGCCTGGGACAAACCCTCACCTGACTTTGGTGCTTGGAGGAACTCTGGGACTGACAGAGGCATCTTCTAATTTTATGCTTATAGCCTGAAGACTACTGAGAATTTAGAGAGGTCTGCATGCTGGCAGCTGTCACTGTTGCCATGAGCTTGACATTTGACTTGTTCTGTATATCCAGCCTGCCTGTCACTCCAGCCACAAACCTAAGAACACAGGATGTTTGAAAAATAAGCAATCAATGAAAGAGGTTGGTCCACTATCTGTAGCTTTTGGAGAGATAGGATGGCAGTTGAGAAGGATGCCACGTAGTAGAGAGAGAAACAACCAAAGAAAAAATACAGGAGGTTAAGGAATAATATAGAGGAAAAGTGAGTGGTGATGAATTATGATGTTTAACATGTCAGTGTGAGGTCTGCCATTTTTCTGGTAATTCATATATGAATGAGAATTCTTCATGTGCATGGATGGGCTCCATAAGATACAAAGGGTAAAAAGGGCTGAGAAATAGCATTCTGTGCCATCATCTGCACCAGAAAAGCAGTGCACTGTTTGAACCAGCAAGGTAACTGGATGTTGAAGAATTGCTATGAATTTTACAAAAAAAAAAAAGAAAAAAAAGTTTATTTCCCTAAAGTACAGTCGTATTATACAGACTTTCTGAGGGTATATTTTCCTAACTCTACGGTTGTAGTTGCATCCTCTCATGAAAAAAAGAAAAAAAGGATAAAGTGACCAAGTGATGTAATCACTGCCTTGTGCTGGCTCCTTGGACTTCACTACTGTATGTATTTTCCTTGCTCATACCAGCCACAACCAGAACTGATTAAACTCTGCATGAAACTCAGAAAAACAGAGATGAGGAGTAGAGATGTGCTCTGTAATGTAGCTAGGACACACTGAAACTTAAGGTAAGGTTCCTAGGAGGAGTGACCTGTTTAAGAACACAACAGTAATGTTACTCATCACTTACTTCTTAAATCTTGAATCTGCCTAGATGTCTGTCCCTCAAGACATAAAGAGAAAGAAAATTGCACTGGACCTTGACCACACTTTGTCTTGGGCTGATATATTCAAAGCTTTCCATGCTTTCTTCAGGTAAGAAAGGGAACCTGTGAAAATGAAAACATAATTTGTCTTTCCTATTTTGTTTGTTTGTTTGTTTCTTTCTTTCTTTCTCATAAAGAAACCTTTTTTAAGTGTGTATTCTTGTTTTTCACTACAGAAATGCAGGTCATAGCTAGGCTGGAGGATTGTCTGATGATAGACAATCTACTAAAATAGGGAAGAGTAAGAAAAGAGAAAGTGGAGTAAGTCAAAGGGACAAGGATCCTTGAAACATCTCTATTATCTAATTTCTATAATAATTTCTATTTAATTTCAGAGCTTAATTTTTGGTCTAAGAAAAATCCATGTTACACTTTCAACACTGACACTGGAATTTATACACAAAGACATCATGGGACACCTCAAATACTCTTCAGAATAACTGTCAGCAAAACCCAGCAAATATATGAAGTTGTAAAAATCCTTCAGTGAACTTTTATCCAGCAAAAAGAAGCACAAAAAGAATTCTGAAAACCTGTAAGAGGAAGAGGGGCAATTGCCAAAAATCCTTGGCAGGTTACCTTTAAACACTACTTCCCCTATAGATCATAACTCATAGAGTAGAGAAGTCAAGTTGCATCTCTTTATAAGATAGAAACGAGCATAAAGATTTCCATAAATAGCCATTTTCTGCATTAAAATCTGCCTGTGGAGAATATTTCTATCCTGGTTTCCAAAGAAAATATGTGATCCAAGTTATGTATGTATCTGTTCATCTCTTTGTATCTTCCTGACAACTTTGGAACCTGTTTGAACCAAATGTGTTAGAATTGCACAAATTTCATGAAAATTTACAGTCTGAGCAAAGACAGAGATTTGAGTAGTTGCACTAGCCAGAATAAGACAGGCTCCAGTTACCCTTTATCAGACACTGGAGAATCCATACAGGGGAGAGACATTATTCATATTGCAACTATGGGAGAAGCTTCAGTTGGCACTTTCACTTGACAAGTGAGTTCAACCCCAAGACACAAATTCATAAGAAACATGGCTTCATTAATTCTGCTGCTCATGGAACAACTCATTCCTATTAACATCTTTGGTTGAAGGTATTAGCGAAGATGACACTTCTTCCATTATTACAGTAGTCCCCAGTACTCAGAAACTGATGACACTATCTGCAGCAAATCAAATCTTTTAAGAGCTTTTAGGCTGGTGGCTCTTCTGGACCATATATGTAAACAAGCTTCTTATACGAGCATTTCTCCTACACAAAACTATTTTTGTCAAGTGGCGAGACTGGAGTCACCTACAAATCAGAGTTCCTTCTGAGCATGGTTTGAGTGTCTCGTAGGAGCGTAGGACAGAGCAATCAAAGCTTCTATCTTTAGTGTTAATTGTGAAGGATCCTTTTCAAAAGGAGAGACCTAATTTCTGTTCACCACCTGGGTACAGAGTGGCTAAACCATCAGTGTCCATGGCATCCCAGTTACCGGGTCAGTTCCATCATGGGCCCTTGGGACATACAATTCCTTTACACTTACACAAGGGCCTGGGTATGCTGTCCTACATCTATGTCACCTTATACATATCAACCATTCTCACTCTACAGCTCCTTAGACTTTAGGCTGCTTTTTTAGCTTCCTTAGTTTAGCTTTTGCCTAGGCCTTTCTCAGGCTGATATGGTTAAACATGCTACAGACAGCAAGGTTGTTCCCTTCACCACAGACTACGAACGGCCTAAAATATAGTCTTTTAGGAGAAAGGGTTTGATGTCTCTTTGTATTGTACAGGTTGCTTTGCTACCCAGTCAGTCTCTACAGGGTGTATATATATGGCCCCATGTAGAGGGCCTTTGAATCTGGAGATCCTAAATCAGCAGCAATAATAGTAACCATTTCACACATAGCTCAGGGATTTTCTGGGGAAAAGCTATGCCTAATAAAGTGTGTTTCTGATCAGGGACTCTGAGTGCTAACTAGAATATAGAGCCCCAATCTCTGTAACTCAGAGCCCCAATCTCTCTTCTAAATAATAAAACATCAAAAAAAAAATCAAGAAGATTCAACTTAAGTTGCAAACTGTAAAAACTGGCTCTGAATAGACCTCTGAACTAAAAATCATGTTAAATTTTTCTTATGATTTGGAAAGACATTTCATTTATGCGGAAATTTTTCTCAGACTTTCCAAGGTGATTCACTCTGGCGTCTAACAAAAAATTCCTTCAGAAAGCATCTTGAACTAGAATAAAAGTTCCATTCTTAGTAGTAACTTTAAAAACTGTTCACACTACCAGATTTCTATTTTAAGTCTTTTTTAGGAACCCTTCACAAGAAACAAAACCTTTTGTAGATATCTTCAGTATGTGTTCAAATTCTTTGGGGAAACTTCAGTGATGTGATTTTGATTTTGAAGGTCATCTTGGGACTTGAACTTCCCTCCAGCTGCTGAAGATGTCCTGCTTTTTCCTATTAATTCCTTCCAACATTGCCGCACAAGGACAGTGCTTGCAATGTTTTTAATGTCTTTTAAATGATTCTTAATTGCCTTTACTTAAAACAATTTGAGCAAAGATCTTGATTTTTGGAATATGCTAAATAGCTTCTTTTGGAAAGCATAGCTGGTAATGACTTGCAAATTGGATATCTAAACACTAAGACCCATAAAACCATCAGACATCTCCTGTATCTCTGATGGATCTGAAGAACAGAATCCACTGAACTCTGGCTATAAAGCAGAATTGACCAAAATAAAGCAGAATCAACTGAACTAGGTGACTCCTGGTCTGCATTGAATGCAGACTTTCATCCTCTAGAGAGAAGAGCCTCTTCACCATTTCATTTGTCATCAAGTACAAGTACACTGCAGAGCTATGCAGGCTCTCTTTATGGATTCCATGCCATGTGCACTTGGCTTATTAATTAAAACATATTTTTTACTGTTTTCAATACATTAAATTGAATGCATCTAATGAATAACCAGCTGCACTTTTCCTTCTTTATACATAATAATTTAGAATCATAAATTGCACTCGTTCCAACCCAGGAACATTTTGCCCATTATATGGATGCTGGTGATAATGTATCAGACAGCAGCAATGATGCTTGATTTTCATAAGCTGCAGTAAATGGGAAGTGCTCAGAGCTACATGTTTTGATTAGCAGGCTAAGCAAACCATGGCATGAGAATCCTTATTTACACGGAATACTAAGACTTCTTTTCACAAAATGATTTATTTAGCCAGAGGTATGCTTTAAGTGTATGCAGCCTGCCCTAGCTGAGATCTAGATCATTTCAAGGTGAACATCTCTGATGCAAAAACACTTGAATATTTTTTCTCGTCTAACCTAGATAGCAAAAATGCATGCTAAAATGCACCCCAAAGATAATTTACCAAGAAAAGTAAGGGGTTTTTTATTATTATTTTAATGCTATATATATGGAAGTTGAATCAAATGCAAAATATACTGGGAAGAAGCACATAGGATCTAGAAAAATATTTTGACCCAAATTAATATTTCAACACATCTCATTTCTTTTCTGATGCCCCTTCATCTTTCTCTGCCTAAGTCTTGTGTCCTCTCTGCCCTCCCTTCACTAATCACTTCAGGGACACTGTCCTTTTCCCCAGGGTATACGGAAAGATGCAAAGATGTGTATGTTTGCCCATCCGTGTGCTCTGCGTTGTTCTTTCAGCTCCACCTATTGGCATCCTAAAAAAGACGGGTGTTTGGGGGCAGTGACCCTCTTCCCTCTACCCTGAGCACATTGGTCAACTTTGCATGTTTATGCGAGTGACCCATTCCCCTGACCAAATTGTAGTTTAGCAGATAGGGGGATATGACTTCACCTCTACGGGTTCGATCAGGGAAGCCTCACTCGGCCAATTTAAATGGAAATCTTCTTTGGATTGTGTCAGAAGCCTGTGCTTCAGATAAGAAAAGTTGAAGATAAGCCAAACCAAAGGAAGAACCACCACTGTTACTGTATTCATGACGGCCTGGTCTCAGATCTGATCTAAATCCTGCAAAGTCGGCAGTGGCTACCAAGGTGAACTTCAGACAAGTGAAGAAGCAAAGGCAAAAGAGTGGCCAGACAGTTATTTGTGGGGTTGATGCAAAGCCTGGAAGATGAGCACTGGACTTGGTTTCATTCCCTCTTCTTCTCCCCTGCTGCTGGAATCTATTATCTCCTCTAAAGTGAGAAAGGCCTTTGTGGGCCAGCTGAAACTGATCACGTATCTGTAAAGTATTGAATTGTGGAGATCTTTCTAAAACAAACAAACAAACAAACACCACCACTTTTTCTCATTCTTGCAAAGGTCTCAGTGGAGGAAGTATATAGTGAAGGGCAGAGCCAGACTGCTGGGGAGCTGTTGGCAAACATCTAACAACCTGCCCCAAAGCCCTCCTCACTTCCAGGCTGAGCTAAGCCTCATGCAAAATGCAAACACACTTCATCTGTCCAGCACAGGATGGCTGATAGGTCCCACAGACATCGTACTTCTGGTACCTCCCCCCACTGGCCCTTCTTGGAGGTCAGGATTTGTGTCTCTGGAAGAGCTCATAGAGAACACAAAAGGGGCAGAAGAGCACCGTCCTGCATTGGAAGGGACACTGGGCCAGGCCACATGAAATCCAAGCTCTCCTTTGGCTTGGACTCACAACTAGTGTTTGACATTGGCTAAAAAAGCACTTTCTCTTTTCATGTCTCTCCTGACGTTTCATGTGTAGCTTTTAAACTTCTCTTTATGTGGGATCTCACCTGGAGCTGCAGCACTCAAATAATTCATAGCAAACAAGAACCCAGGAGAACAAGGTTTGCCTTGGTGCTACACTGAGCCTCTCCAGGTTGAGGAAGTCACCTATGGCTGAGCTGCCAGAGGTGGAATTTTGGAGAGTTGCTCCGAAACCTTGGAAAGATTTATATTTTAAAATACCTTTTTGATCCATGCTTGGAAGGCATCAATATCATTATGAAACAAGGCCTTAAGAACTCTTCTCCAGTGATATATTTGTTTAAGGTCGATTTGGTACATAGCCCAAAGTACTGGACTGTGCCCCTGAAAATGTTGCTCTCAATGCATCCGAGTGCTGATTAAATTTGGAGATGCACTCAGACCTCCCCAGGTTTCTAGACATTATTGGAACCTTCCCAGACTACAAAATGATGCTGGCAGTCCCAGAGAAATGGGTATTTCCATCACTTCTGGTAGAAATACCTTGACAGCAGTCACTTCACGTTCTGAGGCTTCTGGTTCCAGAAACTATATGGAAGGGGAGGGGGGAAAAAAGTATTTTATTTCCAAGGCCTTAACAGAAGGTCAGGTGAAGACATCCAAAACAGTCAGTGGTGAAAATAGCATACTCATCATGGGAATGGATGCGCATCATTATAGCTTTCATCTTCTCTCCTGCACAACTCAAGTTTAGAGAGGACCTTGGCAAACCTTCCTCAACATAACTGTAGGTAATTAGGGTCTGGCGGCCGGAAGATATCGCGCTGTATGGAAAGATAGGGCCCCTCTCCTAATAACCAATAGCATTTAGTTTATGATGTAAGCAGGCGGATGTGACGTTGTAAACCTTAGCTATATAACACTGTGTTACTCATCAATAAACGCCATTTGCCGTCCACCACATTGGTGTTAGCGAGCTGATGGCCCGAGCGGCCTGGGGTTGGTCACCGTGCCGTTCCTGAACCAGGTCGCCATGCCTTTGGAAGGCAACACATAACCTGTCACCTGGAAAGTTTACAGCCCAGTACTTGCTCTTTGCTCTGCAGTATCTTAAGAGCAAAAGAAGGGATCAAATTCATCTCCTTGTAACTCAGCTGGGCTGAGGGGAGTTAAGACGAGGAATGACTCTGGCCTACAGTTTGCTGTATCTGACAGAGGTTATGTGATCTAGCTGATCTGATCCAGCTCAAGGCTTTGCAACAGCATCCACAAGACCTGAATACAGACATCCCAGGGATAAGTGCCATGGTGCCATGTAGCCACTGGCAGTGATGCTCACAGAGCGTACTGTCCCCAGCTGTCTATCCGCCTTATATTTGGCCTCGCAGTGCCCGCAGCTTGAAGCCATTATGTCTTTGCTCAACACGTTCCAAACCTGAACAGCTCTGTCAGCAGGCAGCTGCAGGAGCCACATTTTATGAGGGGCTGCTGCAGCCAGGAAAGGAGACATGCCCACACCCAGGGCTCCTTTGTGGAGACTTTTGCTCATGCCTACAGTAGTCTATTTTTTTTTTTTTGACCCAGCATAAAAGTGGTTGCAACTGAAAGCTGTGTTGGAGCAGGGGGGCTTTAAACTAAGCAGGGAGGGGTGAAAGAGGACCCTCTATAATCATTGACAGGCAGCCAAAGCCAGAAGGTGTCCAACAGGAGTATTGTAGTGGGGAAGTGAGTATAGGATATAATTATAGAGGGTCCTCTTTCACCCCTCCTGGGAAACCTGCAGGCTCGGTTACTTTCCTGAAATGCCTGTACACCAATGCGCGAAGCATGGGGAATAAACAGGACGAACTGGAGATCTGTGTGCAGTCCCAGCATCATGATCTCATTGGAATCACAGAGACATGGTGGGATAGCTCACACGACTGGAGCGCTGCCATGGAAGGCTATGTGCTCTTTAGGAAGGACAGGCTGGGAAGGCGAGGTGGTGGAGTTGCTCTTTATGTGAGAGAGCAACTGGAATGCATGGAGCTCAACCTGGGAGTGGATGATGAGCGAGTTGAGAGCTTGTGGGTAAGGGTTAAAGGGCAGGCTAATGTGGGAGACACTGTGGTGGGTGTCTGCTACAGGCCACCTGACCAGGACGAGGAGGTTTATGAGGTCTTCTATAGGCAGCTGGATATTGCCTCACGGTCACAGGCCCTGGTCCTCATGGGGGGCTTCAACTACCCTGACATCAACTGGAAGGACAACACAGCCAGGCACAAACAGTCCTGGAGGTTCCTGCAGAGCATTGATGATAACCTTTTAACACAGATTGTGGAGGAGCCGATGAGGAGAGGTGGGCTACTGGATCTCATACTAACAAATAGAGAGGGACTTGTTGGAGATGTGAAGGTGGGGGGTAGCCTCGGCTGCAGTGACCATGAGTTGGTTGAGTTTAGGATCCAACGAGAAGGAAGCAGGGCTGTAAGTAGCCTTGCAACCATGGATTTCAGGAGGGCCAACTTTGGCCTCTTCAGAGACTTCCTCGGAAGAATCCCATGGGCTAGCGCTCTAGAAGGAAGCGGGGGCCCAAGAGAACTGGTCAGTATTCAAGCGGCACTTCCTCCACGCCCAGCAACAGTGCATCCCTGGGTGAAAGAAGTCAGGCAGAAGGGGCAGGAGGCCTGTGTGGATGAGTAAGGAGCTGCTGGCAAAACTCAAACAGAAAAAGGCACTATACAGGAAGGGGAAAAAAAGGACAGGCTCCTTGGGAGGAATATAGGAATGTTGTCAGGGAATGCAGGGATGTGATGAGGAAAGCCAAGGCACAATTGGAATTAAATCTGGCAAAAGATGTTAAAAATAATAAGAGCTTTTTCAAACATATCAATGGTAAAAGGAAGATTAGGCAAAACATGGGCCCGCTGGTGAACACAGAAAAAGCAGTTAATGAATGCCTTCTTCACTTCGGTGTTTACCAAGGGCAACCCTCTGGAATCCCAGACCCTAGAAACCAGAGAAGGTGCCTGGAGAGAGAAAGACTTGCCCTGGGTGGAGGAAGATTGGGTCAGAGAGCTCTTAGGGAAACTTGACACTCACAAATCCATGGGCCCCAATGGGATGCACCCCAGAGTGCTGCGGGAGCTGGCAGATGTTATTGCTAAGCTGCTCTCCATCATCTTCAAAAGGTCCTGGAGCCTTTCTTTAAAGGATTATGGCCTTAGAGATGTGACTATAAGCAGGAGAGCTCTTGCCAGGCTCTTCTGGTGAGAGAAGAGATGGGCACTTTGCGCCTTAGCTGGAGAACTGGCAGGAGTGATAAGAGATACTTTCAGAAGGCCGCCTTGTCTGGAGTAGAGATGTGTCCATGGACATGCCAAATAAAAGCCCTACCACTTTGCCTTTGCTTCGGTGTTTACCAAGGGCAGCCCTTTAGAGTCCCAGGCCCTAGGGACAAAAGATGAAGCCTGGAGGGAGGAAGACTTGCCCTGGGTAGAGGAAGATTGGGTCAGAGAGCACCTAAAGAAACTCGATACCCACAAATCCATGGGCCCTGATGGGATGCACCCCAGAGTGCTGCGGGAGCTGGCGGATATCGTAGCTAAGACGCTCTCCATCATCTTTGAAAGATCCTGGAGAACAGGGGAGGTGCCGGAGGACTGGAAGAAGGCCAATGTCACGCCAATCTTCAAAAAAGGCAAGAAGGAGGACCCAGGCAACTACAGGCCAGTCAGCCTCACCTCCATCCCCGGAAAAGTGATGGAACGGCTCATACTGGCTGTTGTATCCAAAGATGTGGAGGATAAGAAGGTGCTCAGGAGTAGTCAGCATGGATTCACCAAGGGGAAATCTTGCTTGACTAATCTGATAGCCTTCTATGATGGAATGACCAGCTGGGTAGAGGAGGAGAGAGCGGTGGATGTCGTCTATCTTGACTTCACCAAGGCTTTTGACACCGTCCCTCACAACATCCTCCTGGGCAAACTCCGGCAGTGTGGGTTAGATGAGTGGACAGTGAGGTGGGTTAGGAACTGGCTGGACGGCAGAGCTCAGAGGGTGGTGATCAGCGGTGCAGAGTCTAGTTGGAGGCCTGTGGGCAGCAGTGTCCCCCAGGGGTCAGTCCTCAGTCCAGTCCTGTTCAATTTATTCATCAATGACCTGGATGAAGGCACAGAGTGCTCCCTCAGCAAGTTTGCTGATGATACGAAACTGGGAGGAGTAGCCGATACCCCAGAGGGCTGCGCTGCCATCCAGAGGGACCTGTGCAGACTGGACAACTGGATGGAGAGAAATCTCATGAAATTCAACAAGGCCAAGTGCAAGGTCCTGCACCTGGGGAGGAATAACCCCAGACACCAGTACAGGCTGGGGACTGACCTTCTGGAGAGCAGCTCTGCGGAGAAGGACCTGGGCGTCATGGTGGACAACAAGTTGACCATGAGGCAGCAGTGTGCCCTCATGGCCAAGAAGGCCAATGGGATCCTGGGCTGCATTAAGAAGAGCGTCTCCAGCAGGTCGAGGGAGGTGATCCTGCCCCTCTACTCAGCCCTGTTGAGGCTGCATCTGGAGTATTGTGTCCCTTTCTGGGCCCCACAGTACAAGAGGGATGTGGAGCTGCTGGAGAGAGTCCAGCACAGGGCTACGAGGATGATCAGGGGCCTGGAACATCTGCCCTGTGAGGAGAGGCTGAGGGAGCTGGGCCTGTTCAGCCTGGAGAAGAGAAGGCTGAGAGGGGATCTGATCAGTGTCTATAAGTACCTCAAGGGAGGCAGTGAGGAGGATGGTGCTGGCCTCTTTTCCCTGGTGGCCACCGACAGAACTAGAGGTAATGGCCACAAACTGAAGCACCAAAAGTTCCATAGGAACTTAAGGAAAAAATTCTTAACAGTGAGGGTGACAGAGCACTGGAACAGGCTGCCCAGAGAGGTTGCGGAATCTCCTTCTCTGGAGCTCTTCAAAACCCGCTTGGATGCAGTCCTGTGCCACATGCTCTAGGTGACTCTGCGTGTGCAGGGGGTTGGGCTAGATGATCTCTAGAGGTCCCTTCCAACCTTAAACATTCTATGATTCTATGATTATCTGTTTACCACATTTTGAAATTATAACAAAGAAAATCAAATAAAAAATTAAATATATAATTGAACAAAAATCTTCAACTCCCTAGCAGGGAAACTGCTTCTTTCTTCTCTTTCTTCCTTTCTAATTTTAAACTTCACTTAAGGTTTAGTGATTGAACAAAAGCAGAGAAAAAAAAATTGCAGTTATCTGATGTACAGAAGTGTAACATGAAGTCTGCTCATTATGGATAATATATATGGCAGATCATAACATTAAAGTACAACTCAGCTGCCTCGGCCAGAAATTTGTAACACCAAGCGTGCTTCTAATTAAGGGCTTTTGAAGTTGCCCTGGATATTTATTTTCAGGGGATTTAGTACACAGAACGATTAAAGTTTGCTCTTGTTAGGAGTTCTGCAATCTAAAAAAAAACAGAGAGCAAGATGAAGAGAAATGGCAAATGGACCTCTAACTAATATATACATTCATTTTTGTATGAGTGTATACGTGAGCATGTGTGTGTATGCATATTTATAAAAAATAAAAATGTGTGTGTTAACACAGATAATATATTAAAAGCAGGGAGACAAAGGACTCTGTTTTAAATGTGGTCTGAGTCCAAAATTTGTGACCGTAATTTTGTTTATAGGAAATCCTTTAAAATGCTAGTTTAGTGTTTCCATATGGAATTCTCATAGGACTCTTTTTTTTTTTTTCTTCTTCTTTTTATTTGGATAAGGCAAGAGAAAAGTGAATGTACATTCAAAAGATGCATAGTCATTCTGGGTCAAATTCAATGGATTCTGGCAAGAGTTGAAAAACACAGATGCAGTGTTTTAGGTCTCCTGCTGTGCAGCCTCCAGCCGTTAGTGTCTGGTTGAAGCACTTTGCAAAATCATGAAAACCCTATTAAATTCATGAAATATGATATACTGCATTTTCAAGCTAACTTTCCACTGAACTGTCCATGAAGATGGAATTTAGCTAGCTCGCTCATAAGGTGAGCGTGCACACAAAAACACACACACACCCATGTGTGCATGAGCAGCCACCCCGTAGGGATGCCAGGAGTTGCTACAATCTTTTGGGTCTCCTCTCTAAACCAACTGCATCAAAGTTTAGGATACAGTTCCCACCAAGCCTGCTCTACCTTTCGTACTGCTCAGCTCACTAAACTAAACTAAATCTCCCTAAAATTAAAGCGACAAAGAGGTCCTGAAGTTTTTGGGGGCCTCCAACCTTAGGGCACTCTTATACCTGCCCTCATCCATGTGAAAGCAAAAGCCCTTGCTCAGTTGCTACCCAACCAAAAGCAGTCCAATATTCTTATTTCATTTCCTATTGAGTTTCACGTAATAAAACTATCATATGTTTAGGCTTGGATTTCTTTTTTCCCTAAAATAAAAAATACTTAAAATAAAAAGTGAGAGTGGTCACCGAAGGAGAACTGTTTTGTTGTTAAAATGGTCCTTGAGACTCAGGCTCTTGCATGCCTGTCAGAGTGAGAGAAGGATGTATTTTAGTACAACTAGCCTGGCTTTGCTTATTTATGCCTACGAATCCACTTGGTTGAAAGTTGCAACAAGTTTAATAGTATGTGCATGTACCTGAGTTCGCTATGCAACTGCATGAGATTTTCTCTACCTTTGCATAAGAGAGATGGATAAAATAAGATGTACTTCCAATTGGGCCATTTATTCCAGGATTTGTAGGTACTTTAGAGTCACTGAAATTCATATATCTTCAGGTCAGAAGGAACATTTTAGCATCCAGCCCATGTAATATAGACCATAAATTTCATTCTGGAACTGCTGCATTGAGTGTAGTAATGTTGATGTTCAGTTTTGAGATGAAGATTTGGAGAGAAATCCCCTCTTTTCCGGGGTAGTTTGGTCCAGCAGCTAATCAACCCTTCTGCTCAAAACATTACCAGCAATAACCCATGAGGTTTATGATAATATTGTTAATGGGAGGATTTGAGTGATATATCCATGGCTAGGATTGTCCACATGAGTCTTAACTACAACTTTTTTGAGGAAAAAAAAAAAGTGATAATTTGCTTCATTTTCCCTCTATTTTTCTGATCAAATTCTGGTTCCATCCTGTGGGGAACTGTAAAAGTAGGTAAAATGCCACCGGGTTACTCCCGGACAAGCTAGCCAGGCAAAACCAGCCTGGGAAGTACAGATAAATGGTTTAGCAGGAAAACAACTCCAGGTGAGTCAGTCTCTGATTGGTTACCTTATGGCTGTTAACAGGACTGGACCCAGATAACAATAGAGTCAAGAGATTGGCTGATGGCAGGGAAAAGGGAGCACGTGAACAGCACGGGAACAATGCATGCTTGGGGGCTGTATATATGCTTGTAGCTACAATAAAGTTGCTTCTGGTCTTAACCTTGAGCCCTGCTCTTCAATGCATCCACACCATCCACCTCATATTGCAAGAGAAATATCCAGAACTTAGGCCATTTACTTTTTTTTTTTTTTTAAAAAAAAGAAAGAAAGAAAAAAAACAGATCTGTTTAGACTGGAATAAGGACTGAAATGTGTCAGAGACAACAGCACATTTTTGACACATTAGCTGGTCCCAGATCTGCCAAAATGGAATAATAGGTGGTTTTCTATTCCCATTCAAAATAAGAACGACAAAGGAAAGCCACAAGTCCCTTAGGTACTCACTCATATTTTTGCAAATAAAGTTTTGGATATGAACTTGTGACATTGATGTTTGCATGAGGGTTAGAGGTGGATTCTCTTCAGTGGTGATCAAATGAATTACCTTCTGGAGTTGTCCATTTTTCTCCATTGACTAAAAAGGAAGTCTAGTGCACATTATTTGACTTATATGTCTTTTTAGACATTTATTTTGGGTGAGAATCTCATTTTTTTCCTTAGGAAAATACATGGAGATCAAGACAACTGCCAAAGTGTTATTATAGCTATGATTGTCTAAGAACATAAGCAGAAATGGATTTAGCAGATATAATACCTTCTTTTTTGTTGACTGGAGGTTACAGGGTGGAATACTTCTGTACCATGTGCCTCCCGTGTCAAAGGTTCAGACAAGTTATTTTATGTTTTTAAATGTCATCGATATTATGATTCATAATACAATACTCTGTGGTCTTAGCTTCCTTTAAAGCACTGAATCACACATTCTCAGATGCTAAATGAACCTTAATTAATGAAGTTTATAGTAACAGACATCTTGAGAGGATTAACATGCAAAAATTTGTTAACTAAGTGCACGTCATTTAGGCTTAAAGTGCAACTCCCGCTGTGTTGTGGGAAAATGTTATGCAGAAAAGCACCTGTATTCTCCATAGTGCAACAAAATAATGGGGGACTTATTAAGCTTTACTAATTTGATATATAAAGTGGCAGCTACAAGACGCATGCATTTACTGGTCTCTGTGTTTTGGCATGGAAGGGTATTCAAAGGCAACGTGCAAAAGATGCTCGGACTTGGATCGAAGTCTTTTTGTGGATCCTACTTTCCTCCAAATAAGTGTTCCTCTTGTTTCTGCTTCCTGTCTGTGAAGTGGCTGGTGAGATCCTTCTCTTCTGTAGTTTCATCCTCTCTATGAGGTTACCTCTGGTCAGGTCACCAGACGATCACATTTATCCTTAGCTATTCATCCAGCCAGAATGTTTCTTCTTGACATGAACTTACTCTTTACTTGTCTAGCGATTTCATGTAAGTAGAAGTTCATAAAGATTTAACAGTTCCCTACAGTCTTCTCTGCATTGATTTGCTTTTGAATTTCAATTTGAATTCTTCTGAATTTTCTGCATTTGGGCAGCATCTTCCAGTGTTCAGGTTCATGGTCAAAGCACCAAGTGCTACCACTGTGCAAATAACACCACTTGGCCAAGAATTTATCACTAGGCTTGGTACAAATAGCCAGCGGCTCCATAAATTTTCACTACTAAGAGCCACAGCTATTTATTACTTCAAATCAGATGTGTTTAAGAAGAATGGTGTTTTGGATCATGATCTCTCCTCTTCCTCTCCAACAACAATAGTACTGTTAAAAAGGAACACTGTGTTCATTGCTTAAATGCAATGAAATGTTTTGTCCACCACAAAAGGAAACAGATCCTTAAAATCGAC
Organism: Tinamus guttatus; assembly: GCF_059628265.1. Classification (NCBI taxonomy): domain Eukaryota; kingdom Metazoa; phylum Chordata; class Aves; order Tinamiformes; family Tinamidae; genus Tinamus; species Tinamus guttatus. The sequence continues at coordinate 81,015 of NW_028289276.1, read as the reverse complement.
CGTGCTTCCTCGGGCAAAACTCCAACAAGACAACTCAGAAAGGGCATGTTGTTACCGGCATTCTGCTCAGTTTGCATTGAGGGGGTCACTGCATTGGAATAGCAGGGATGGGTTAGCTATTTCCTAAAAATCCCATTTAGAAAATTTACACAAAAAAAGTAGAAAAACTAGGTAGTTGAAATATAGTTTCCCTGTCCCTGTCCACCTGCAAACCCCAGTGATCAAAAAAAAAAAACAAAAAAAAAAACAAAGTGAATGAATCCAAATGTCTCTCTTGCTTATGGTGTTCTATTTTTAGTGCTTATGGTGTTCTATTTTTAGATATAGGCTCTGTGTTAGATGTCCTATGGTAAGCCTGATTATGTTCTCTAGTTTTATTCATATTACTCTCTTCATTCATATTGTGGTCCTTATAGAAGCTTTAATCATAAATCCCACTGGGATAGATTCACATACTCAACCCAGAAAGATGGCCCTGCTTCAAAATAGCTTTGGACTGAAATATGAAACAAGAGACAAAAGATTGATGCAAGCAACAGATGGGAAAACACAATACAGGGTCAGCTGAACAGGCACGAGCTCAACACACCAGAAGCCTGAGTTTTACCAAATGCTACATTTTCCCTATTCAGACTGCTGGGCTCACTTCATTCACTTATTTCTACAAAGGCAATTAGTCTCACCACCACCATCCAATTCTCCCATTAAGCCTAGAAAAGACCGTCAGGTAGAGGGAAGAAGAGAAAATTGGAACCAAGAGATTAACATCAAATTTAATGAACTTCTAGACCTGCATTTCCATAGAAACACCAGAGGAAGAAATACGGTTGGTTTTTGGATGAACAAAGATGGGTATGGGTATGGGATTATAAAATGGGTTGCCTGGTAACAATCAACAAATGAACTTGATGACCCAGGACTACAGCTAGGCACATAGTGAGTTTTTTTATTATTATTTTTACACCCAAACTAAAAATACACAGGGATATGTTTCAGTTTGCCAAAATTATATAAAGAAAATGTTATTAAAATTGAGACTATGCACAAAAATAGTTTAATGGAGAATAAAGGCATCCTGGCTGAAAACTATCAGCTAATTTTATGAGCCAAAATCACACTCACATTGCAGATACGCAAGCTAAGCTCCTACTTTTTGCAAACAGACATATTCTTGGTTCATTGAAGGAATCCCCTAAAGCAAAAGTTATTGTCTTCTTTGCCCTCTCAGAGAGGTAATCTAGACTGTAACATCACAGCTAAGCTACTTCTGGCCCAGACATTTCTCATCATACTCTCAAAAAAGACTACTCCTATGCTTAAAGAAAGAGCTTCAGATCTCCTGCTTCCTGAAGCATTTAGAAGACTCCACAACAGAAGTCAAAATAACAGCATAAATGGACTCGATCTCACAATATTCTTGAAACTGCAAATCAAAGTAATGCAGCCCCAATTCACCTCTGGTGTGAAGAAGGAACCCAACCATCCTTTTCTTGTCAATAGTTCAAAGCAATGAAAATTTCAAACCAATGCTTAGTTGGGGCAGACTTTCATGAGTGAAAAGGAGTATCTAAGTGGTGTGAGATGAAGAAACAGTCAACAGCTCTTCAGAGCAGAGACCCTCCATGCTCATTGAAAACCGAACTCCTGCAGAGTGTGGGCTCTCATCCTCAAGCTTCTAGCCCACCCTGCTCTGGATGTGGCTGATAGCCAGGATATGCAAATCCTCATGCTTAGGTTGAGTATTTGCTGAGATGTGACGTTATAGCTCAGAGAGAATCTGTGGGCTTGGTACTGAAAATTTTCCCTGCCTTGTCCATCTAGTCGGAATAGTGACAGAGCTTTCTCCAGTAGTAAAAAAGCATAAATTCCTGCTGAGGTATCTATAGTAGCATGAAGGGTGCAATCCCGCAAAGACCTTTGTTGTTAGCCAAAAGCAAGACACACAGAATGATCATTATTATGATTCGCATCAATCAGTTTTAGTGCATCGAAGTAGTTACAAGGCAAGAACTGCAATGACAGTTGAACTTCAAAACTAATTCCCTTTTCCAGATTCTCGGCTTCTTAAGCATTTACAACTTAAACACTTATCTCTCCCCCATTACCTCAGCCAACTTGTTGATATGTCAGATGAGGAACATGTTGGCAAATTGGCTGCAAATGTTTCTTCTCCTTCCCCTAGCATGTCCAAAACACACAGATTATGCCATCCTGAACTCACATAAACTCCCAACTGTGTTTATTTCAGAGCCATAAAGCTGACTTGACTTTTCAAATTGATACAAGGAAATAGAAACAAATCACTTTACAGCCTCCAAGTTGGCTTCTGCTGCTCAAACATCTTTCTTTGTGTTTCAGGCCTCAACAACTCCCCACCAAATGGATCCAAGAACAAGCCATGCCAATGAGTTAGTTCTCACACATGTCTTTTAGGGCCTTTCACACTCAGATCTTTTTCTTCTTTTTCTCTTTTTCATTTCTCAAATGTCTGGCTTGCTTTGATCATTCACATACTGACTGAGAACATTGCCAATGTCCATTTAAACCAAATGATGTCTTCTTCAATGGTACCAGGTCAGGTTGTCTAAAAAGCTATCTTATGATGTTTTTCTCTAGTATAATCTATAATAAGAACTGTGCAAACAATTGATTTTTTTATTTTAATGCTTAAACTTAAAAACTATGAAAAAAAGAATTACCATTAGATCTGTCTGAAACTGTTTCATTTCTCTCAAAGGAATGAAAACGAGCACACAAACACAATAAATGTTTTATTGCAGCATTTCTCCTCCTTTGAAAAATTATCACTAAATTTAGTTAAACTAGGCTTTAAAAACATCAAAACTGTAGCTCTTTGATTTTTCCCTCTCTGCATTTGATCTGTTTTATTTTCTTCTGACAAAGTATTCTGCTAAATACAGCTGTTATTTCTAGATGTGAAGTGACCTGAAACTTCTTTCTTTTTTTTTTCAATAAAATGCATCTTCCTCTCAAAAAAAATTCTTTTATATGCTGAGAGAGGGAGGAAGAGACAAAGAAAGATCTTTAATCTTATCTTCCCTGATAGCACAGAACAAAGTTATGTTTTTACTCTTCCATGAATGTTTTAGCCAAGAATCTCAAAAGCTCTAGGATCATTATTAAGAGCTCTCTGGTAACTCAGGAGATAGGTTCTGTTTCATCATCCCTAACTGCAAAAGCAGAAGTGCAAACATTTCATGGTACAGGGGTGGTAATGGGAACCCGTGGTATCCTGCCTAGAAAGCCATATTGCCTTGTGATGAGGCAAGGAGCTCAGCCATGGCATTTTGCTTGCACTCTAGAGGTGGAAAACATCATCTGTGGCTCAGAGGAGAGATATCTGACATGTAGGGCAACATTATTTACAGCACGTGTCCTCCATTCCATTGACTGCATCACCATCCCATTTCAGCTCGTCCTAGGAACTGCTCTTCCAGAGCAGTTTCGTGCAAAGCGTTTTGATCTGTAACAAGGATCCATGGATCCATCTTGACCCCAAATGTAACCCTGCCTTTGGCTCCTGATGAGGTACTCAGATGAAGGGATTCAAATCAAGTGGAAGCAGCTCTTGGTTTTTCTCTTCCAACCGGCAAACGTCAGCAAAAACCCTGGCTTTCCGATTCAACTTTTCATGACCCTCCAAACTAATTCCAACCTTAGCACTGGCTTCCGTACAACTGGCAAACTTATATTATAAAACTCGTTATGCATCCTTTAGTCTCATAAACCCTATATTACCCAAGCACTGGCTGCAGAGAAGACGCTCAAGCTCTCCCAAGACTATGAATATGGCATTTAAATAAGATGACTCTAGTTAGACATTTCCTCCACACAACATCAGCCTTCATTGAAACAAAATGTTGCATTTGGAGTATTACATTAGAACTAGCCCTTAATCTAACTTTGGCTATAGATAAGGCAGATTCTTCTGTGTGAAGATTCACTGAGAGTAAAACAAGCTGATTGATATAAAACTGTATTTTCCTTCACAGTGGTGCCAAAGTTCAGCAATAAGCTTGGATCTGAAGTGCTGCCTTTCAAATCTCCTAAAAGTAATTTGAACAATAATAAAGGGAATGAAAATGGTATAAAGCATGATGGAAAACTTTAGCTTAAGGCATTCAAATAAAATGATACCAATATTCTACATCATAGGAGTAACACATTGGAAAATAACCTTAGCTCTGTAATCACCCATTTCACAGAAGCCATAGCTAATCTAAGCCTAGCCTGTGCTAGAAATATATATATATGCAGAGACACTACTACCACCACATTTTCGCTTCTTTCCACTTTCATAACAAAATATGAATTGCAGGAATTGGCTATGTCTTTGGCTCTGCATCCTTGTTTCACAGACCCTAACTCTAACCTGTCTCCAAATCCCACTCCCTCATTCCCTTTCCTCCAGATGAGTCGACCATTGAGCTAATCCTGGCTCTCTGACCCTTCTCTGGAAGCCCAACCTGAGCATGCATCCAACCTTGGCTGTGCTATTTACAGTACTCATACTTGCAAATGAAACCCAGGAGTAGGTCTGGTAATATATTCTTACAGCTCTCCCATCACTTTCCTCACAAGCATCAGTGTTTTAGCTAGAGTAGTTAACAGCACAAATCCTAGTCTTGCCTGTCCACTGTATCATAGGCACCAATCCCAGTCCCAGTATGAGCTATGGACTGAACATCCACTGGCACCAGGCCCCACCATAGCCAAGACAAACTGTCACCTTGCAAAAACCACCCTCTGAGTGAAAAGATAAATCAATAAACTGGGATATGAAGCCTTAAAGTTCACAAATCCTAACCCTGGCTCTGTTTTAAAGTTCACAACTCAGGTAGTAAATCTCCAGGAAACAAAAGGTGGATTCTGGTGCTGGTGGAACACCTCAGCTTTTCCATTTCTTTCTAACTTAAACTCTCTTCTGAAGAAAGAAAAAGAGGGAGGGTGATATAGACCTATATTTATGACAATGTTTTCCATAGGAATAATATTTCCAATCTTTCTGACAACAAGCTAGAAATGTTCATGTAGGGATGTCTCTTCCTGTGTCTGTATACACATGTACCACCCCTCAAAGCCATAAAACTTCTTCATTTCATCATTTCTTGGTGAACGCCACCAGAAGTCTGGCTTGGCACCCAGTGATAACATCACTCCATATTTCTGGGGAGGGCTGAGATTGAAACTACACTTGACACAATGAAGAGTGGCCTCAGAGTGAGCCAGGAACATCCCCCCTTGCCTACCCAGCACACAAGGAATACTTAATCCTGATGTCCAGAGTGGGTGACCTAGAAAAGGTCATCTACCTAGGACTCTAGGTATGAGAGACTCTTACCTATGTCTATTTAGGTCTACAGATCCTACTTTAATGAAGCATATGTCTTCTCTGTCTTGCCAAATTGAACCACGCGGGCTCAGAATCATCCGCTTTCCATCTCCCTTCTGCTTTCCCACTCAGAATTGATCTTCCTTTGGTTTGGCACAGTCCCACTCAGAGCCACGGTCTCCACCCCACACACAGAGACTCAGGAGGCTGTCTGCTGTAACCCTTTATGCCCAGACAACAGTATAACCTGTCAGCCACTTTCACAGTCCAAGGGGTAGGGGACAGGGCTGCTGTCTGCTCATTGCATAGCACAAGCCAATCCACTAAGTGACAGGTACACAGTGGAAGAATTTATCAAGGCAAAACAAGTCAAGCAAGTTCCCAAGGTACAAATCTGACATGCACTCACTTGTCAAACACTGGCTTGGTTCAACAGCTCATGGCTTGTGCTGAAAAGGGGAGGTCTGCTGCACATCTCCACTGATGTGGCATAGGTGCACGGGGCAGCAAGCATGTCAGCCAACCCTGCAAGAGCAGCGCAGCAGCAGGCAGGCTTGAGAAACTGGGAAATGAGTCTGTGCTGCAGCCATCAGAGAAACAACGATGGGGGTGACATTAAAGGAGGAAGGAGGCAACATAGCAGGGCTGCCACCGAGACAGCACGATGCCTCGGCTCAAGTCAAGGCAAGCTCAGTGGCAGGCAGCAAATATCTTCTGATCTGCCCCATGAATGGTCTTCCTAGTGTGTCTGCTGGGAGGGTGAAAATCCCCTTTGCCCCTCCACAAATGCACCATTTAATAGCTTCATCACAGCCATCGGAGTTCCTGGACCACATACTGTGCTTCATATTGGAATGAGGATTAAACCAATTTGGGAATTTCTAATCTGACCCTCATAACATTCAAATTGAATTTTAAAAACTTTTTGAATTTCTGATAAATAATGCCTGCCTCTAATTAGAAATATCATTTATTCAGGTTTCACTTTCTTTCAACCTTGTTAGATCCTCGCCACAACGGTGTGTGGGATTCGAGGGTCCTGCTTAAACGCAAACACATTGACCACCAAAAATATGCCAAAGATGTCTACTGGTGGTAGGAGGCATATGATGTTTCAGTTATGTGATATTACAGTTCCCAGAGCACAATAACAAAACACAAGAGGAAAAAGTTTGTAGCCATGAAACAAAGAACTCCACAGAAATGAGGAAATCTCAGGAGACAGTGATTTTCTCCTAAAAATCACTAATGCTATTCAGCTTTTGGCGATGCAGATTTCCATTCTAAAAATTGCACTTCATTTTATTCATAACTTTTCATTACAGATATGTTAAGACTGCATTTTTGAAAGGTTAAAGCAATACAAAATATTTTGAAAGATCTGAAATGAAAAAAAAAGTATTTTTCAAGTTTTCAGGTCAGAGACTTTATAAAAGTCTCTAACTTTATGGAGGGGGAGAGGCGTGGTCATTCTGCTTTAGCAAAGCACCTCGTCTCGAAATTTCTAAATTCTTCACAAAACGGCATTACAGTTTTGTCAGGGTTTGCAGCTGGTCTGTGAAATCCCTGGCTCCCTTAGCAGGGAACGTTAGCCTTGAAAAGATTAGAGTGTATCTATGAGATAGGGAGTTCACACGAAGACAGCAGACAGTTGTTAACAAGTTTAAGGAGGTTTGGCCATGGAGCAGAAACTGGCCAAGCTAAGAATCATCCAATCATAAATCTGTTACTAGCTACTGTCCTTTGTAGCCCTCACCAATAAGCAGCAGCCACGACGAGGAGAGCTGGGTATAAATAAGGTACCTAAAAAATAATAAAGTCTAGTTTGCGTTGCATCTACCCCAGTTGTTTGTGTTTTTGGCCGCCACGACTGCGACACAGTTTTTCAACAAACTCTTTGTCTGGCTATAAATAGATACCCTTCATCACCTAGATGTGGTGTGCAGATAAATCCACCGGTAGAAGGTGCTGTAGGACTGAGTTGGAATGTGCACCGATCCAGTAGCCTGCAGCAACCCAACTTAATCCTGCAGTAAACAAGACCCCATCTGCTAGCAGTGCCAGGAGCAGCTCTCATATACATTAGTTCAAATCCAGAGCAGCTCCACAGAGAGTGATTGATACGACCCTTCTCTCCCTTATATTGGTGTTATTCTATTAACTACCTGAGATGAAAACCAGACGCCGTCAAGTAAACTCCGGACTTAAGCTGCTGCAACAAAAGGGACCCAGGGCCATGGAGCAGGGCCAGTTTCGGCCAGGAGACGTGGTAGCTCTGAAATTATTATCTGCAGCTCTTGCTCCCCTCCACTTGCTCCATCTCGCTGGCCTGACGTGAAGACCATTAATGTTATAGGAATCCTACCACTGCATTCGGAAGGCTTAAGGCCACTTCCCGGTGTGCAGGTCTCATTTGTTTTGCTCATGAGCAGCAAGACAACTATACGGATTTGGATATTAAACCCAGTGCTCCAGTACGGCTATATCCCTGTAAGGTGCCCTACTTTTTCATTTTCCTCTAGTCAGTAAGTTCTGGGGCTGTTAGCAACTTGGGAAATTTGGCCTGTCATCTATAATCTTTGAAGTGTAAACTTCAGATTCATGCAAAACAGACAGCAGAAATGATGAATGTATTTTCAGGTGAGTAACACTGCAGACTTCAAAGGTTTAGTGTTAAGCCTGTGAAGTTTCTTAAAGACTGTCACCCGAGCATCTCTAAAGCAAGCGGCAAATGCATCTGTACATCCAGATAAACGGATTCTTTGATCTGAGCGATAAAAACAACTGTTTTTCTACATATAAACTCATTTTTTGTAAATGTTTATGAACTGTGGGAAATTATGTCTCTGCCAGAATTTAAAATAAAGTGATTCAATAGGTTTGCTTTACATTTACCATTCATTATACTCATTAACATAGCAGGAATCCCAACAGAGTTTTCAAGGAAGGTTCATGGTGTTGTAGTTACCAGGGAAACACAAAAAATTGTTTCTATCTAAGAAAGAAAATCCCCATTAACTTTCTATTAAAGAACAAGCAATGTGAACCATATAGAGAACCTTTATGGTTACCCTGTTAAAAGACGGTATGTTTTCCTTCAAATCTTAACCAAATATTGGCCAAGGTCTGACATTTTTATTCATTGTGAACAGCATCTAGCACTTTACAGCCTGTGGTCTACCATACACTGTTAAAGACAGTCCAGTATTCAGCTGGTTTGGCCCAGGAATAGCAGACACTGGGTGATTGTTACTGCAGTTAAAATATTTACAGGCTTAGATCTGCTGGGGAGAGATTTGATTTTTTCATGTTATGTTAGAAAAAAAAATGGTTTAAGAATTCGTTCAAGGTCCCAAATCCATGCAGGAGGATTTATAGCTATAGCTACCAAACGACTCCTTAAAGTATAGACAAGGTCTCTGAGTGTGCACCTACAACATCATTAGTATTTTAGTGGGCTGCTCCTTGCTAAAGGTGATTTTGGCCTGAGGCTTTTCCCCTTCTCTATTTTCCCTTTGCATTAGTTGGAACTTGCCTTGGTCTAAAGTAAAGCATAAGACATCACAGACCACCTTGGCCACAGCAGATTAGTGGTGGAGATGTGAATCCTTCAACCTCAGCTAGTCCTCCATGCTCCAGGAGTGAGAACACCACATGGAGTTGGTGTAGGGACATCAAAGCGTTGTGTCACAGGAAAGGATTTTTAGGCACATTTCTGGCAAATGGAGTCAGAATTATGAATGTGGATGTGAAAAGAGAGAGAGCGTGAAGACTAGTTCTGAACTGGACAGCAGCTCATGGTCAACATGAAGGGAAAGAGAGAAGGCCACAATCAAAGTGAATTTTGAGAAGACACTATACAACAAGGCAGGAATGATCTTCAAGACCACAAAGACTGATGAGGTAAAGGAGAAGTGAAATGATGAGAGCCTAAGTGAGAGCTTTCACTGCTTCGTTCAATTAAAAATATTTTCTTTAGGAAGGTGGCACACACAGAACCTGCAAGATTTACACACACCCTGAATTTGAGGTTTTAAATTGAGCTGGAAAAAAAGCAAGAGCTGCACATGGGACAGAACCTCTCTGGGCAGCCTGTTCCAGGGCTCTGTCACCCTCACTGTTAAGAATTTTTTCCTTAAGTTCCTGTGGAACTTTTGGTGCTTCAGTTTGTGGCCATTACCTCTAGTTCTGTCGGTGGCCACCAGGGAAAAGAGGCCAGCACCATCCTCCTCACTGCCTCCCTTGAGGTACTTATAGACACTGATCAGGTCGCCTCTCAGCCTTCTCTTCTCCAGGCTGAACAGGCCCAGCTCCCTCAGCCTCTCCTCACAGGGCAGATGTTCCAGGCCCCTGATCATCCTCGTAGCCCTGTGCTGGACTCTCTCCAGCAGCTCCACATCCCTCTTGTACTGTGGGGCCCAGAAAGGGACACAATACTCCAGATGCAGCCTCAACAGGGCTGAGTAGAGGGGCAGGATCACCTCCCTCGACCTGCTGGAGACGCTCTTCTTAATGCAGCCCAGGATCCCATTGGCCTTCTTGGCCATGAGGGCACACTGCTGCCTCATGGTCAACTTGTTGTCCACCATGACGCCCAGGTCCTTCTCCGCAGAGCTGCTCTCCAGAAGGTCAGTCCCCAGCCTGTACTGGTGTCTGGGGTTATTCCTCCCAGGTGCAGGACCTTGCACTTGGCCTTGTTGAATTTCATGAGGTTTTTCACCGCCCAGTTGTCCAGTCTGTCCAGGTCCCTCTGGATGGCAGCGCAGCCCTCTGGGGTATCGGCTACTCCTCCCAGTTTCATATCATCAGCAAACTTGCTGAGGGAGCACTCTGTGCCTTCATCCAGGTCATTGATGAATAAATTGAACAGGACTGGACTGAGGACTGACCCCTGGGGGACACCGCTAGCTACAGGCCTCCAACTAGGCTCTGCACCACTGAGCACCACCCTCTGAGCTCTGCCATCCAGCCAGTTCCTAATCCACCTCACTGTGCACTCATCTATCCCATACTTCTGGAGCTTGCCCAGGAGGATGTTGTGAGGGACGGTGTCAAAAGCCTTGGTAAAGTTGAGATAGACGATATCCACCGCTCTCCCCTCATCTATCCAGCTGGTCATTCCATCATAGAAGGCTATCAGATTAGTCAAGCATGATTTCCCCTTGGTGAATCCATGCTGACTACTCTTGAGCACCTTCTTGTCCTCCACATCTTTGGATACAACAGCCAGTATGAGCCGTTCCATCACTTTTCCGGGGACGGAGGTGAGGCTGACTGGCCTGTAGTTGCCTGGGTCCTCCTTCTTGCCTTTTTTGAAGATTGGCGTGACATTGGCCTTCTTCCAGTCCTCCGGCACCTCCCCTGTTCTCCAGGATCTTTCAAAGATGATGGAGAGCGTCTTAGCTACGATATCCGCCAGCTCCCGCAGCACTCTGGGGTGCATCCCATCAGGGCCCATGGATTTGTGGGTATCGAGTTTCTTTAGGTGCTCTCTGACCCAATCTTCCTCTACCCAGGGCAAGTCTTCCTCCCTCCAGGCTTCATCTTTTGTCCCTAGGGCCTGGGACTCTAAAGGGCTGCCCTTGGTAAACACCGAAGCAAAGGCAAAGTGGTAGGGCTTTTATTTGGCATGTCCATGGACACATCTCTACTCCAGACAAGGCGGCCTTCTGAAAGTATCTCTTATCACTCCTGCCAGTTCTCCAGCTAAGGCGCAAAGTGCCCATCTCTTCTCTCACCAGAAGAGCCTGGCAAGAGCTCTCCTGCTTATAGTCACATCTCTAAGGCCATAATCCTTTAAAGAAAGGCTGATTACAGGAAAATTGAACTCTCTTTGAAGGCCGAGCACAGGTCCCATACCCCTTCTCAGCACCCAGGTTGTTTTGTTGTTTCCTCTGAGCACCCAACTTCTAGGGCCTCTTAGTAGAGCCAGGGCACTTTTCCAGCTAGAGGTTAGACATCATGCAGCTTCACACTCTTGATTCAAAGCTAAGGCTAAAGGTGTGTCATGAAGATGTAAAATAATGGAACAAAATTCTCATTTGAGTTAGCTGGACTAAAGGGTTGATCTGTTTTAGTTTTCCTGTCCTTATTTTATTTTTACTGGTCTATTTCTTAAATTCACTCCTAAAACAAGCAGATCGTTTTTGTTTCCATTTCCAAAGGATGAAAAAAAAGAGAGAGTGAGAAACACATACACAAAGCCAAAAAGAAACAGAGAATCCAAGTGGAGAGGTATGTGTTATTGGACAAGTGTTTAATTTATGGAACTTGGCCTGCAGAACAAGAGTTTGAATTGTACTTCAATAAGTGGAGCTCTTAGAATAAATGTGGCTTGTAAAGTTGTTTCATGGTTTGCTTTGCAGAGTAGCCAACACCTCATGGAAACCTTTGAAAAACATTCTGTTTAGAAGTGACGGTGTTTATATTTCATATTTTCTCTATTTGTTTTCCCCTCTGGTTTTATAACTGAAACCATATGCAGGAAAACAGGACTTTTGAGTCTTAAAATATCTACCTGGGCTGACTACTTTTATTATTAAGAAAACAGTTTGCATTTTGAAAATTCTTTATATATTAGGCACTTGGTTCAAACACTAACTTGCCCTTGTTTGATTTCCCAGTCAGCTACAGATTTCCTGAATGATCTTGGGATAGTTGCTTAGCTGGCATTCATCTCCCCTCTCCCTAGTATTAGCAGTGCAGCTGTCCACATCTAATGTCCAGTCCTGGTTATTTTTCCCACTATAGACAACAAATACAACAGAGTTTAGGACATGATTCTTCTACACAATGAGATGGGAGGAATCATGCTCTAGACTTGTCTACTAACCTGCTCTCCACAGACCAAGGTGGGAATCTGGGCAAGTTGCTCAGATATAGACACCCAGTCAGGTAGATCCCATCCAAGTCTCTCTCTATAGCCAAAGAAAGGAGACAGATTTCTGGGAGGCAATCTATCTCACCTTGAGAACAATGATGACAGACAAATCTGTGTGAATTGTTCCAATACCCATCTCTCTACATTGGCTGTAGAGGAATCCTGCTCCACCAATATCATTTAGAAGACCTGTGGCAAAGCAGGAAGCCAAACTCTCCTCCATAGTCACACACACATATATATGTATGATCCATACATAAACTGTATCAGTGCTCCATCTCACCAAGACAATCCAACAAATAGACCTTGTGCTTCCCTTCATCAGATTGAGAAATACTGCTGCAATGGAGGGGACAAAAGAAGCAGTACAGAAAAATATCTCCTTGGAGCTAAGCATAGTATTGCACTGTACAGAACACAGCTTGGAAAGGAAGATGCAGAAAGGCTCCAAGACCACACCATAAGAGCCAAGTATCTAAATTAGGACGTAAGAGTCATATTTAGCCACATAAGCTAAATTGCCCTGATTGCTAACTCCACTGTGTGGTAGTTGTGTTTATGCAGATATGACAGAAGTGCCTTGGAAGGTGGGTTTGTTTAATGCCTGTGATAGGAAACAAGTTTGTTTGGGTATTTTGTTTCTTTTGGGTAGATGTGGGTTTTTTTTAATATATTTAAAAGTTTTTGGCTAAGCATTCTTTACCAGCTTTCTGCAACTGTATTATCTTGAGCTTTGGTGACTATTTCAAAATGCCCTGCTTTTTGTTCATTTATTTTCAGTGTCATGGGCTGATCCCTGGTAGAGCCTTGCTCAGTAAAATCATTACGACTCAGCCAAGCATTCTGCCACCATCCCAAAGTTTTGCCCTCTAGCTGTACACTGTATTTCTTTACAGATTTCTTTTCTATTTCTTTATGGTCTGCTCTAAGAGCAACACGCTTTTACAAACTATTTCTTTTCAAGTCCCTATGAGACCGCATCCCTTGAAGTCAAAACTTTTTCTGATCACCTCTATGCTTTCAGCCTTCCCAGCTCCCCTGCTGATTTCTTTTAATCTCTATATCCTGGAGTCAGGTGATACCGTGGGACTCTCATTAAAAAAGAACTCAAGTTTCTAGGCTGGGTGATTACATGGGAAAGCAACCAAACACAATGACAAAAGACTCATATCCTGAAAATGAACATGGAAACCCAGAACTTGTTTAAATATCTTGTAATTTTAAGGCGAGGATTTTCACTCTGAGGAGGGAGGTTAAAGCACAGGCTGGCAGTCCTGGGAAAGGAGGAAATAACGATTGCCCAGGCTTGGCTTCAGTCACCTTAGTGAGGGCTAAGCCGCTTATACAAACAATATAGATAGTGGGAGTCTAAAGTCATAGCTCCAGGCATACCTTGTCTGATGGAAAAGTTGTTTTAAGCTTCATGCATCAACTACCACTCTGGCCACACATCATCCCTCTGTCCATGGCCCACTCAGCTGTATAGTTATTTTTTGTGGGGTCATACAATAAGTCAGATTGCTGTAGGGAGATGGGTGAAACCTGCCCTCTGGCCTCCCTTCATAAGAATTAAAATGACATCATGATCCAGCACTGCATTGGCATTGGCCAACCCATCAGCCCTAGGTGTGCCATAAGTGATTCAGGTTCTCATCAGCCCTAATTAGCTAATAGCTCTAATTATTTATCTGTTATTTCTGGAGTATGGAGTCTGCATCTAGGAGCACAAGCTTATCAATCGGCTTGTGCAGAGATCACTGTGACCTTCAGAGCCCCAAAGGACCTTCTGTGGCTGTCCAACCACTTGAGCCAATCTGCTGCAGGGCTCTGTGGTTCACCACCAAGGCAGCGTTAAGCCCTTCAGCATCCCCACAGCTCTTTTGCACATTTTCTCTTTATAAATATTTGGTAATTCTTCAGCTGTCTCCCCTTGTTCTGCCCCAGGTTGCTCTCCTGTCAGGAGCGGGTTAATTTGCTCTCTTCTGCACAGAGATTTTGTTCCTGTTAGCAAACAGGAATCATAGGAAAGGAGTAATATTTTTTTCTTAGCTACAGAGCTTTGGTGCCCTTTGATGCAGCCCGCAGGCATATTGCAGATGGCTCAATGATTTAAAACACTAGCCTGGTACCCCAGATCCCTCTTCCATAAGCTTCAAGGTTGACCTTGGAAAAATCTCTTAGGCTGGAATTTCTCTCACCTAAAAATAGCTCAGCAACCAGGTTCCCTCTATAGCCTGTGGAAAGACAGGGACATCCCCTCGTTCATACCTGAGATAGGTATGAAAAGGAAAAAAGAAAAAAAAAAAGAAAGAGAGAAGGCAATGAATCACTCTCAAGAGAGGCTAACCTTCCTTTATATTGACTGCAAAGGGTTCTCACGTGACTACTTTACACCTAAAAGTTAAATTATGCGAGAAAGGGACAGATTTTTAAAATTATATAGGCCCTATACCTCAGTTTCAGTGTGAATTAGGCAGTCTTGTAAATCTGGGCTTTAGAAGGTTTGTAGTGATCTTTCTGCTTTGCAAAGCAGAACAGTATTTTTTCCTAGGAAGGATTAGAAGGACTGCAAGATGTTCAGACGCTATGAAGGCAGACACGGCCATTCAAGAGTTATTCTCCCTTTTGATTACAGCTGCACTGTGCTACTGGTGTTGAATACTGTTCACAACAAAAGGGCTGCGACCTCTCTTTGTGAATGTGCCCCCATGACTGGCAATCCCATGAGATGTCCCAACCTGTGAGCTGGGCAGAAACTGGGATCCTGCCTTGCTCAGGACCACACAAGATAGCAGCAGCAGAAAGGAAGGGACGTTTGGTGGTGTCTGCTCCTTGTCTAACCACATCCATTATTTATTACAAACACAGAAGTCTCTGAACTGAGCACAGGTTTGCTTTACTTTTTACAGCTGAACCTAATTCCCTTGCTTGCTAGCACATCCTGCCTGAGGCTGGCGCTTGTGCACAAGGTCACTGCAAAGATTCTTGCTGCACTGGGGACAAGCTGCCGGCAGAGAGAGCCAAAGCACTGGAGAACAGGAGGCGTACTCCCATGGAACACGATGCATTCCCAGGGCTGCTGCGTGCATGCACAGAGCGCCCCGGCGATGCTCAAGAGCTCTCTTATTTGGGCACCCAGAAGCTCAGATATTTGCACTACTGTCAACGTTGCTCCTTCCCTGCAGCCAGGCAATCCCTCCTTGTGCTGCCGGCAGCTTTACGCTCACCACCAGCCTGCCCGAGCTGCCAGAAACCAGATTCCCACCAGAAGGTGGTGCCTGTATTACACGAAACTCAGATCAGGCTCTGCAACCTGGTCCACTTCTGCTCAACACCTGGACGTGGAGCCACCCAGCTCCAAAACAAGCACAGCAAAATCAGAGGGCAACTGATACCAGACCCCTCTGGCAGTTGCAATAGCATCTTTGAACAAAAATAACCTTCTGCATAGTTCATCGAGGTGCAATGCTGCATATTATATCTTAAGGGTTTATGCCCTAATGGGCTTTTTAATGAATAGAGCCCTACAACTGCAATTAGGAGTTTAATAACCCCATGATTCTGCCTGGATTTTCACCTGCTAACTAAAAATCATGCAGCCATGAATCCATTTGGATCATCTTTGTCCAGAGCCATGTCTGAACATGGAATTTGGCACAATAATTTGCTGCTACCACAGTTTGCTCTTGATGACAAAAAGCAGATGTGAAACAAGAAGCTAGGGAAGGCCATAGACTCGTCATGATATGAGACAGCACTGAGTCAGAATTCAGAGGAATACGGGCTCTGGCCTCTCCTCTGCTCTTTTCTCATGTCCTGCTGTCTTACTGTCTGCTACTGTACTGGCAACTTGTGTCATGTCCCTCAGGAACCCTAGTTGAGCAGCAGCAAGATTGCCCCTCAACATCAGTGACAGCAGACGTACCTGCCTGCTGGTCAGCATGCAGGGACCAGTGAGCTGTGTGGCAGATGTCTCTCTCACAGCCCACCACCAGCCTATCACAAGCTGCATCAAGGTGCAATGCTGTGGGACACCTATGAACAGGGTCCCCCTTCCTAACTGCAGCTTTGTGTCATGGCTCTTTGACATCAGTGGGTCACATCCAGACCCTCGTCTGCACCAGGAGGTAGACATAAAGGTAGCAGGCACACTGCCTCCATGGGCTGCAGGGCGCTGGCTCAGGCAGGGTCATGCATGTCCCTTCACCAGTGGATCGTCCCCTCCTTAGTTAAGAGCGTCATTATGGAGCTCTAAACTACAGCAGAAACCTACACAACTAACCAAAAAGGTTTTTTAACACTCAGGCTTTGTGATTTACAGTTCCATCCTCAGCCTGAAGAGATGGAGCTTGGAGAAATTGTTGTTGCTGAACGTCCTAGTGAGAAAAAGCTGTATACAGAGGAGTCCAGAGCCCAGGACCTGCTGCAGAAAAGCATAAAGTAAATCTCTCAGCTTTTCAGGTATCTCACAGGAGAAATGAAAGAGTGTGGACACTGGATGAAAGGTAAAGGAACTGGATGAAAGCACAGGGCTTGTGTTTGGTGCTCTTCAGGTAGGAACAGCCCATGGGGATCACATATCACAGTCAGCGTGCCAGGAGTGGGGGGCTACAGTGAGTGCTCACTGGGAACTTCTGCCTTTTCAGCCCAAATCGTTTCGTTCTCAGGAAGGGAAACCTACTGCATCCTCTTGCCCTTACCATGACCACACACATAATCTAGCAGAGGGAAAAGAAATTTTTTATACTTAATCACTCATGTGTCATTAGCATCATGTTTCTTATAACAGTGCCCTGTATTACACGTCAGGGCTGGAGACTTGGCTTCATTTGTGAATGCTTTGGATCAATGAGTGTCCTCTCATCCATGTGTGGGCTGACAGCAGGGACCTGACTCCCAATTGTGCAGGGAATGCTCTTGTATTACCAGCCTGGGGGGGAACAATAAGCGCTGTGAGTGTCGTGTAGTTATAAAACACAAAGCGAGTGCTGAGCTCCAAGTTTTACTGGCCAGATATGACCAGATGGTCAACGTTACCCAGAATCATTAGGGATACAGAGCTTTGAGAGGCTGGGTAAGACTATGGGTCCTCTGTCAAGACTGGGTGCCTTAACAGTCCAACTACAGCAACAGAAAAGAAATGAGACAGTTATATATCACTTGCCTGAGCAGTAGCTATCACTGGGGAGGAGGTGGCCAAGATGTCCCCAGGCAGGGAACTTGGCCACCCCACAGTGCAATCCCCAGCCACAGGAGGATTCCTCTAAAGAGAAAACAGGAGTGTTGGGGCCTTAGTAAGAATATATAAGAAAGTGGAGTTTGTGGGGAACTGGACCGACGCCTAGCAACCGAACACCTGGAGGAGAACCAATCAGCTGGGAGCCTGTAGCCAATGAGTGCTGCTCCTTAGCGCATGCCCACCTGCACTGGTATAAAGCCCTGCTACAGACAACAGCAGAGGGGAGTTGACCTCACTTTGTGTGGAGGAGTTGTTTGCTCTGGCTTGTGGGGAGGGCCCTGGCACTTGGTGTGAGAGTGACCCTCGACATCTGGTGACCCCGACGTGATAGTGGGCGACGTGATCGTGCGAGAACGCGAGGGATCTTACTGGAGAAAAGCGGATTGTGACCACGACCTGGTGAGTCAGAATGGGAATTGGCGCATCTAGAGTGGAAGTTGCTGCAACAGCAATGGAACATGATACTGTTGAACGCTTTGTAAGGCTTGCTCAAAAAACTAAGATTGAGGTCTCGAAAACAGAGTTAACTGATTTATTACTATTTTGTAAGAAGAGAAAAATCATAGAAGAAGCTTCCCAAGCATATAAATTTGAATCATGGGAGCGAGTAGGAAAAGAACTATGGGACAGTGTACAATTAGGCTCGGAGGAAGCGTGGCGCCTCACAAAGATATATCGTCTCATATGGCCTATGTTTGAGCGGTTAGTCGCTATCGCCTTTTGGGAAGCGCTCCATGGAGAAGAAAAGGAAAATGGGTCTGAAAGTTCTGAATGTACCAACAATACTGAGCCAATTCAGTGTAAGAAAATAGATAATAAGAGAAAGGTAACCTCACCTAAACAGGCATGTCCGGTAACTTTGGCGGAACGAGAAGTATGGGGGGGAGTGGATGAGTATCTCCCCCCGTGGGAGGGGGAGGAGCGACCACCCCCCACAGCACCCGAATGGGAGGAGCGACCACCCCCCACAGCACCCGAATGGGAGAAGCGACCACCTCCCACAGCGCCCAAATGGGAGGGGGAAAAGCGACCAACCCCCACAGCGCCCGAAATGGAAGTGGACCCAGTTAAAGTACCGATCCCAGATGGATCGGACGATGATAATGCCGTGGTTCAAAAAACGCGACAAGAACTTCGGGGACAGGCAGAGAAAATGACAGAATTATTAGAACAAATGCGGCGACTAGACGGTGGGTCCAAGGCCAGAGATGTGAAGGCAGCCTATACGGCTGCCCACAAGGCTATAGTGGAAGGGTTGGAAAATGTAGACAAACAATTGGAGCAGTGGGAGGCACGAAAAGATGCTCCTAAGATTCAAAAGAAAGCAGCTGGAGCAAGTGACCCAGCTGAAGAAGGATTGTTGCTGGAGCTCCCAGCCACTTCCACTGCAGGTGGAAGTAATGATGAGGAAATGCCACCTGTTAATCCAACATTTAATGCGGGAGCACGGTATAAAGGGCTCATAGAGAATGCTCAGTTACAAGGAGAATTTGTATTAACACCACTAGCAGCTCCTGTAGTAATGGGAGCCCAGGGCCCCAGGTGGGAACCTCTCGATTGGAAATTTGTTCAAGGCATACAAAAAACAGTAATGCAGTATGGGCACGACAATAAGTTGGTGAGAAATCAGGTCTCCGCCCTGTTTAAATATTCCCATATGGTACCTGCGGATAGCAGAGCGATAATGGAGCTCCTGCTTTCCTCTACCGCTTACATGCTTTGGTTAGCAAAATGGCAGGAAAGATTAGAGGAAAAACAGTTGGAGAATCTAAATCGCAGTATGGACGATCCATTAAGGGTTGCCACCCTTGATCAACTGATGGGCAATGGGCGTTACCGGGCAACCGAGGCCCAGGCAGCGCTCCACCCCAGGATATTACAGCAATCGAAAAATGCAGCGCTAGCCACTTTCCTTGCCCTACCACAAATAGGAACGCCACAGTTGCCATACACCAAAATAACACAAAAGCCGAATGAGTCTTTTTTCAACTTTGTTGATCGACTGAAGGAAGCCTTGGATATGGCACCTAATGTGCCTGCGGAAATGAAAGCAATATTGGCAAAGGATCTAGCAGTTCAGAACGCAAACCAAACTTGCAAGCAACTGTTAGCTACTTTGCCACCAGGAGCTTCAATTGTCCAAATGATAGAGACCTGTGCCCGAGCGCCATTGATGGAGGAAGAACAGAAGGCAAGAATACATGGTGCGGCTTTGGCCGCAGCAATTAAAGGAGAAAGAATGTCTAGAAAGGAAGACAAGAGATTTCATGGGACATGTTTCCTATGTGGTTGATTAGGACACATGAGGAGGAAGTGTCCCAACAGATTCAGCATGGAGGATATGGGCCCGAGAGGATTCAATGGGACCTGTGCCAGATGTCAGAGGTTCGGGCATAAGGCAGCGGAGTGCCGATCACGGTTCCGCAAAAATGGCACGCCGATACAGGGAAACGGGAGCCGCCGCGTTGTGAGGGACGCGGCGAACAAGTATCCCCAGACAATGGCTGCCTCCACAAACTCTCCGCCGCAACCCGAGGAAGTGCAGGAGTCGACCTCTATGTGGCAAAATTCACAGTGATTAGAGACTGATGTGCACATATTAGAATTGATGTGCACTGGTCCCCTGGGGAGGAGCTGAGAGCCAGTGACCCCCCCCCCCCACCCCCACCCCAACCGCCTGTCCCAGCCCCTGTCTCTCGGCGCCCCCTCGATGCTCTTAACTGAGTGTCCCGCGGGGCCCGAAGCGTTTACTTTGAAAAAATTAGAGTGTTCAAAGCAGGCTGGCTGCCGGAATACTCCAGCTAGGAATAATGGAATAGGACTCCGGCCCTGTAATTGGAATGAGTACACTTTAAATCCTTTAACGAGGATCCATTGGAGGGCAAGTCTGGTGCCAGCAGCCGCGGTAATTCCAGCTCCAATAGCGTATATTAAAGTTGCTGCAGTTAAAAAGCTCGTAGTTGGATCTTGGGATCGAGCTGGCGGTCCGCCGCGAGGCAAGCTTATAATCTGGGACAGCTACATCTCCTCCTAGCTGGTTATGACAACCTCAACTGCAATGTCTGGGATACACTGAAAGCCGATAGAGCAGGTGTCCTTGCCGGTCATGATAACTGTGTCAGTTGCTTAGGTGTGACTGATGATGGAATGGCAGTGACAACAGGATCGTGGGACAGCTTCCTCAAGGTCTGGAACTGAAAAGAGCAGCAGACTCCGTGACTGGAAGAACTTTCCAGCGGTTGAAAACTAAAAATGATAGCATATCCAGTCTGCCCATACTAACTTGGACCCCCATTCTCCCCAGCTCCAAAGGGCAAGATTTTTTCCTTCTCCTGTTGCTGAAATGAAGAGCACAATTACCTTTCCAAGAAGAATTTCTGTGGTTGTAAGCAAAATGAAATTGTGTATTCCTTTGGGACCATTTTCTTTTGTCTTGGGAATTTAAAAATGAAACATTATCATAAAAGTGTGACCAGAATGATCATAGTTGTGTTTGCAACTATGTTACTTTGTTTTTGTTCGTAATAATTTGATGCATGATATTGCCAATTTTTGTTTTTTGTAAAAAGAGGGGAAATGCTGAGGATTACAGCTATGTTAATTTGTTTTTTGTAAATGTTGCAATGTTTATTGCTAATTTTTCTTTTTTGGAAAAAAGAGGGGGAGATGTTGGGGCCTTAGTAAGAATATATAAGAAAGTGGAGTTTGTGGGGAACTGGACCGACGCCTAGCAACCGAACACCTGGAGGAGAACCAATCAGCTGGGAGCCTGTAGCCAATGAGTGCTGCTCCTTAGCGCATGCCCACCTGCACTGGTATAAAGCCCTGCTACAGACAACAGCAGAGGGGAGTTGACCTCACTTTGTGTGGAGGAGTTGTTTGCTCTGGCTTGTGGGGAGGGCCCTGGCACTTGGTGTGAGAGTGACCCTCGACACAGGAGTTTTCTCTTTACTGTCTGCAGTTGGTAGTCATTTTTTGTTATTCAATGTTCTGAAAAGTCTCCTGTCCCACCCTGCTAGTTGTATTTGAATAGTTACAGTTAATACTTGTGTCTGAAACCAACAGTGTTGCTGATAAATTTCATGGCTCAACACCATACATCAGAAAAAAATATTTCAATGAGCCCAGAGCCGTTTCCCCTTCTGAGGGACATGTACCTCCCTCTTCTACCTGTCTAGTTCCCTGATAACAAGAGCATAGAGGAAGCTTGCTAAGCCCTCCCTTAGCTAGCACCCAGAACCCTGTCCCAGGGTGTAGGGGGACGTTGTACAGGGCGCTATATACTGTGATACGTAACACGAAATAAACGAAGTCAGTTCCAGCTTCTATAAAGTTGCTGTCTGGCATTCCTGACCCGCTCCAAGCTGCAACAAGTGGCGCCCGAACAGGGACCGGTACAGGGACTTGGCACAACGGTGCAGGATTCCGGAGGATGACGTACGGGTGCAGCCGAGTGATCCGACCAAGACGGGGACCGGAGCAGGTAAGCCGGCCGTGATTGCGCACACGGAAAAGACGGCGTTGGGGGGCAAGAAGCTGGGGCCGGGACGGAAAGACGGCGTCAGGGAAGGGCTAGAAGCAGAGACCCCAGTGTACATACAAAATGGAGCGAGAAGCTGCTGTACAACTGCTGCTGGACTTATTAGCAAAAAGGGAGGCAGCAGTGAGCACGAAGAAGCTGTATGAGCTGTATAAATGAGCTAGAGACAAGGGACGCTTGCAAAGCCCCAAGCTGAAGCGAGGGGGTTCTGAGCCCCACCATCGCCCAAAGGACATCACAGGGCCACTGCCGGATCGTGAGCCTCCCGAAGCTGCGAGCAGTGTACCTGTAAAGGCCTTTGTGAGCACTTCAGGACCGGGACAGCCACGCCACCGAAAACCGCTGGTGTCTGGAGATCCATTGCCAACCCCCCCCCCGCCTGCGTCCTCATCTGTGCCTGTGGCACCTGCACCGTCTGTGCCCCTGCTCCTGGACCGCCCCGTCGCGCCTGAAGAACGGCCCGGCTGGGTCCTGGACTTGTTAGATCGCCTTGAAAAAAAGGAGAAGGGGGGCCGAGGAAGAGAAGGCGAATGAGATCAAGGAGACTTATGTTGCTGAGGGCTTGACAACAGCCAGGAGGGAGGTGCAGGGGAATTTGATCTGTCTTTTAAAGTGGGGGTTGAAGAATTGTAATGCTTTAAGTGAGGACAGAAACCGTTATTAGGGCTATTATTTCTATTTGCCATGTTCATCTCTATTATGTGTTGTATCCTTTGTATAATGATGCTGACACGAGGTATGGTTGAAAGGTGGAAATTTGTATGATCCGTAGAGTCATAAAATTATTGTGCGAAATAGAATCCAGACCTTGAGAAAGAAGATGTTTGCCTGCCCGGTCTGAGTGATAAGGAGCATGGAGGCGGCTGCTCAGCCAGGCTCACAGCCGACCTCCTCCAAAAGCAGTTGAAGGCGACTGCTCGACCGGGCTTGTAGCCAACTTAACTGCAAACATCCTCTAAACTAATTTGAAGGTCAAAACACCCGAGAGGGAGGAAGATGAGAAAGGCAGGACCCTCAGACTGACAACTGGGACAATTTACTGGGGTGCGCACCTGCGCACCCAGGAGGGAAGGTTATGTGACTGAAGGCAGAGTTTGTCCGCCCCCCTGGTCTGCCTGCTGGCACGTACTGGCCCTATGTGGCAGGATGCACCGGGCTTAAACAGACAGTGCAGAGAGAAAAGGGCGGGTGAGACTCCCAGCACTGAGGCCCACGTTGTCTCCGCGGGGACGCCCGCCGAGTTGGGAGCCTGTCAGCAACCCTCTAATCTGCCAACTCGAGAGAATGTTCAGTCTCAGTGTCCTGCTGACAAGTATTATCTCACGAGTAATTAGGCATACTTTGCTTCTTTAACGTGCTTTCACCTGAATCGCCGTAGCCACTTTGTTCTGTGTGATTATTGCCGAATCCCAAACTCATTCGCAACCTAATTGGCAACGAGGATGGGACTTGGCAATTGAGACAGTGGAACTCACTAGTGGAGTGCACAGCTACGTGAGGTCATGCCACTGGATAGAAACTATGTTTGTGCTATTTGTGTCTGTGGTCTTTAGATCTTTATTGTGTAATATATATATCAGCAGAGAGGGTTGAATAAGCACAACAGGAAAGTGCAGAATTCGAAAGCAGGAAAGCCAGGAATAACTCAGACTATGGCGCCCCCCCCCCCACCAGTGGAGGACTGGGAGCCGTACTCTGACTTGTATCCTTGGAAAGAGACTAGGGAAATACTTCAGCATGGGAAACAAGAATGAAGCGACGGCCAAGCTCCAGTGTGACTGGAACAGAAGGACCTGCAACAGTCCTTACAAATTGTAAAAGCCTCAGTTGTTACTGGAGCGGAGGCCTCCTTAATATATGGAAATCCCAAGCAATTTCTGGGGAGGAAACCAAATTGAAGCTATGCAAACATGAATAGAAATGGAAATCGAGAACCTTTCAAAATGATTGGGACATCTTAATAATCGATTTAAAAGATTATTTTTTCACCATACTATTGCATCCTGAGGACCATGACATAGTGGAACGTATGAACCAAACGCTGAAATGCCAGCTACAAAAAAACAACAAGGAGGAGAACTGGGAATTATGCCTGCAGAAAAATTGGCAAGAGCCAATATGTTTTAAACTTTTTGAGATTACCCCAGGATAGCCTAGTCCCTCTGATGATCAAACACAGGGCTGGGCTAAAGGGAGCCCTGACAGAAGTAAAGTTGGGTCCGTGTAAGATGATGCTGAGAGACTGGGACACGGGAAAATGGACGGGACCTTTGGACTTGATAACCTGGGGGAAAGGGTATGCTTGTATCGTTACAGATGCTGGAACCAGATGGGTGCCAGCAAAATGGGTGAAACCTTGGCTGGAAGCAAACTTGCATACATCAGATGAAGCAGGCAAGCAGCCGGTACTCTAGTTGTGGCAAGTGTGAGCCTGCAGAACAACATGGGAGGAAGAAGTGTTACTGTTATTATTAGCTGTATATTGTGGCTGTTAGGAGGTAATGTTACTTTTGATGCTATTATAGAAGCTGATGCTACTTTTAACAATAATGGATATGTTATGCTTCTTAGGCAGATTGTTAATTATACCCAAATTAAGAGTTGTTGGCTTTGTGGGACAGCAGATCAATTTGATGCACTGGTGTTAGGTATTCCTCTAAGCAACTGGACAGACCTGAATCCATATAGCCTACTCAGTACATCATATCAGTGTAAAAAAGGGGGAATAGTGGGAGCGTATCTAAGTAACAGAGGCTTCCCGATAGAAGATGGATACAATGAGCCGGACTAAGACCAAGGCGAAAAGATCGTGGGGAAGTCACCAGCTGCAAGAACATAGAAGTAGGAGAGGAAGAACCTGTAAACAAGCTTATCAGTGCAGGACAGAGGACTGTGTGCGGGCCAATCATGTCAAAATATATGGGTAACATTAGCCAGAGAGCTAAATGCTACACAATTTTGTGCCAGCTTGGCGACACCCAGCACACCTTTTGTGACCTGTCTGGTAGGGGTCCCACTTGATGACAGTGAAGCTGCAGTTTTTGCGGCTCACTATGATGACAATTGTAAGAATGCAAGTAGCAATTGGTGTGACTATAAGAACATGTCTGTCGTGATGTTGCAGTTCGAGTGGTGGGTTAACGGCCAGCCGGATATGGATAACCCGCCACAGGAGTTAGAGTTGCTAGATTCTCTTAATGCTACTGCTTGCACTTTCTTGGATACCAGTGCCGAGGCAGTGCTACTGCCTTGGCCAATGCGTTTATCTAATAATACCACCCCCGTAGATCCGATTGGCAATAGTTTAAGTTGGGAAAACTGGTGTGCCGGGTCCGTCCCTGAGGTTAAAGGTAATGCCCTGCCTCGTAAACTTCCTCCCGGATATTTTCTTATATGCGGAAATCGAGCCTGGGCTGGCATTCCAGCCCAGCCTATGGGAGGACCTTGCACAATCGGTCGCCTTAGTATGATATGGCCACATGGGCCTCCTGGGAGCCGGAAAATAGCAGTTAGGCGACGAAGGAGTACAAAGGTTACTGTAAGTAGTGATTGCATTGATGATGTTGATTTATGGAGTGATTGGGAGGTGATAGTGGCGTCTTTCTTCGGTCCTGGGGTGTCAGCCGCCCGAGCTCACAGGAATATTGAACGTCTTGCATGCTGGGCAGTTAAGCAGGCAAACGCAACCAGTATTGTGCTTAGTGAGTTGTCAGATGATTTAACCCAGGTACAACACGCTGTACTGCAAAACCATGCAGCTATTGATTTCCTGCTTCTTGCTCACAGGCATGGGTGTCAGGACTTCGACGGAATGTGCTGCATGGACCTGCAAGATCACTCAGTGGCCGTACATCGACAACTCCACGACTTGATCAAACATGTGGAGAAAGTAACAAAAGATGTTGGGTTTTTCGGACTCGATGGGTTAACTGACTTGTTTGGAATCGGGGGAGGGATAAAATCGCTGGTGAAATCGCTATTAATGTTGTTACTATGGGGACTGTTGCTTGTAGTTGGTTTAATGATCGCTTGGACCTGTTTGCGCACTTTAATATCACGTTTGTTAACTGCCTAGTCACGTAATCCGAATCTGACACCTCAAGGTTGGCTTGCTTCTCGGGGACATTTGATCTAAAGAAAAAGGGGGAGATGTAGGGGGACATTGTACAGGGGGGGTGCCTTTGACCGTCCTTAACCTGGACTGAAAAGGCTGACGTGCAGAATCACTGAATTTCGGTAAACAACTTTTAAGGAAGTACCTCCTGTACTTGAGGAACTTCCTAGGGCTGAGATACTGTTTTTAAATCTTGCGGTTAGGCGCTTGGATACGGCTTAGCAACCTATGATATGTTAGCACGTTAATGCTTGTAACCAATTACTGATGCTCTACCGAGATGTTGCTATGCGAATTGCTATATACTGTGATACGTAACGCGAAATAAATTAAGTCAGTTCCAGCTTCTATAAAGTTGCTGTCTGGCATTCCTGACCCGCTCCAAGCTGCAACAACAGGGGATTCTGAGGAGGCAGGATGGTATCCAGCTCTTCACATCTCTATCAAAGCTATTGTCCTTGGAAAAAAAAATTGGAGGCTCCAGTGCAAGTGTAACATAGAAAAGAAGTAGAAGAGAAGGAAGGATGAGGAATAAGAGGCTCCTCAGATTAAAAAGTAGTCTGACACTTTGTGCAATGCCCAATTAATAATTTAGTCAATGATGTATTATTAATGTAGCTAATTCAATTAATTTTAATATTTAAGAGCACAAATGAAAGATGCACATACACATTGCATGAACTGCAGGTGCTCTATCATGTGCAATGTGAGTTTCTTTCTCATTCAGATACTCTAGCCATGTGCATAACAACACACCGTACAACAGGACAGAAATGGTTACACTCTTCCCAGAGTTGGGTACTAAGAGACCTTGGGCCAATTTGCAGTAGCAGAACCAGCAGTAAGGAGTTTTTGCAGTGCTACTGAGACCCTCCTCAGCACATTAAAATCACGAGGAACACCGTAGCTAGATAATTCCTCACAGAATGCCCCCAGCCCCACATGAATCCCGCTGCCCTTATGAACTCACCTGAGTACTCAAGCTCAGCATCCTTTTGCCACTGCTCTGTCTGGATTTAATAGTCTTCTCTGGAGAGCAATTCCCATCTTGCATAAGCCAAACTAAGCACTGTGAGAACTGTAACTATTCTCTCAATTTAGGTTCTTCAGTTCCTGGAGTCCATTTTTAGGGAAATAAACACCTTTACCACTCTGACCCCATCTCCTATATACGATGCACCTCAGTGTTCTGAGTATCTAGCTTTCTCCCCAACAGTTGAAGTGTTTGCTTTTCATATGTCCCTATACATATACCAACTAGTTTCAGTCTTTGTCCAAGTACCTCTCTACAGCTGAATTATACACAGAAGTGGGTCTGCTTCTTCATTAAATTTATAGCAGAATCTTATGCAATCTACCAAGCAAGAAAGGCTATTTTTGACCATTATAAATAAACTGATTTTTATTAATCCCTCTGCAAACTTCATAGCAGTGCCCAGGCCATCCCTGTTAGCCTTTCAAGTGCCAGACGCAAAACATGTTCAGACAGTAATAAATCAGAGACCAGTTTTACAGTCCTGTTGATACATCACCTCTATTCTGTAGCCAGCAAGTGACTGTAAAGCTGGGTGTGCTTTGAGTGCTGCAATGATGTCTTATCACTAAGGCTTTTATTTGATCTCCTTCAGATAAACCCCTAGTGGTACAGCTCATGGACTGGATGTTGCGAGGGACCTCTCAGGTATGTTGCAAGGGACGTCTCAGGTAATGCTTGTCAATAACCCTCTCAGTGGGCTGCTCATTTTAGTGGGGCTTTTCATCCAGAATCCCTGGTGGATGCTCACTGGCTATACTGGGTTGGCCGTTTTGACATTAACAGCCCTGACCCTCAGTCAGGACAGGTAGGTGGTACCTTGCATCATAGCACTTAATGAAAGTTGATCACTACGTTTTCAGGAATGGGTTGTAGCCCCCTGTTTCTGTAGCTTTGCTCTTCATTAGCCTAATAGCAAGTTAGATAGGAGACTGATTTGGGGGAAAATGGTGGCAGTTTTAGTCTTAGTCATGAGCGAGGCACCCAGTGACCAAACACTGTCAGGGCCTAGGCTAGGGATCAGCCAACTCAGATAAACAGGGTAAACTAATGAACTCAACACATTTCCAGCACTGGGTCACACATCTCGCTGTACCTCAACATGTCTTCTACTACTCCACATCAACACCTCAGGCCCCCACAGCATCCCTGTACCCATCATATGATACATTCAGCACCCTACAGTGTCCCTTACAGACTTCTAAATATCCTCACGTGCCTCACAGCATCTCCCCTGTCACTGACAACACCTCCAGCTCTTCAGAAGTCCCTACAGCTCCATGCACATCCCAGCACTGTTCCATGTTGCCCCAGGGAAGCCAGCTGTGACTTCTTGGTTCCCCTTCTCTCTCAGTCATTGACTCTTGAAAGAGTTTTCGAAGTTCTTGAAGTGCTTAGAGAAGGTGGGGCTTGCAGGTGCAGATTTGAGAGATTTTTTTTTTTTGATTACTCTCTTCCTGCATGTCTCCTGTTTTAAGACACCATGGGTCATTCCAGCTAATCTAAGCTAAGGAGGTCTTTCAATCCCCTCTGTTTAGTGTTCCTTCTCTTGTGCTGGGAGAAGCAGTGTCACCTTCACAGTGCCAGGCACAGAAATGCCCAAGTAACAGGCTCACAGCTAAAAGCTGGCAAACCAGCTTATGGATGGCATGGGGGCAGTTAGGTGAGGACAGCACTGTGCTCCCCTCCTAGGGCTCCTGAGGAACAGCCTGTTGCACCTCTCTGGTTACCATTAGGATATGCCATCATTTCAATCCCCTAGGTTCCCAAGGTCACTGCAGATACTCATCACCAACCAACAGGCTCCAAATTATGTCTTTCACACGCCAGTGTGCATTGAGCAAACAGTAGCTACCTTGCTGCTTGTTCATCCTTTCCCTACAGTCCCTTTACCAGGAGTAGGATACTTAGAAATGTCATTTCAGCGAGTCCCTAGGACAGGTCACCTTCAGCAAAGGTAAATTCCTTGCATCCATTTCTTCCAATCGCAGCAGGGCTCTATGGCTACAACGGATTCTTGGTGGGACTGCTCATGGCCATCTATTCTGACAAAGGCGATTACTACTGGTGGCTCCTACCTCTGGTGGGGGTTATATCCATGGCCTGGTAAGTGTCACTTCTCCTCACCCCGAACACCAGTCACTGTTCCTATAGGGACAATTTCTCAGAGAATGAGGAACACAAACGGTTCTTACATAGCCAGATGCTGAACTGAGTTGGAGCTTTCTCTCCATCTTCCCCATCTTAGATATGCAACCAGTCTGGAGATGGATGAAATACTTCAAGTAACCAAGCACCAGACAACATCCTTTTAAGATCAAGTTTACCATTTTTACATACAGACCTTGACAGCACTACGGAATCCATTTATCAGCCTTAACTGAAATTAATTCAAGGTTTATATTTTAATCATTGTTAGTGATAAGATAAAAATCATTATTGCATTTCACTGTTTCTAAAATAAGATTTCTTCGTATTTTATTTCTTTAGCCACACTGAAGGAAGGTCATTTTGTAACAGTCTCTCAAAACCCAAAACATGTTGCAAGAATGTTTAGTCTGTCTTGTCTGCCAAAATTCCTTGAGGCTTTTTTATTCAAACTTTTTTTTTTCTTTTTAAGTTTGTAAAACCTGGGGCAGAGCTGAAAGATTTTAAAATTAGACATTTCAGAGATTTTTTTCCAACTGATACTTTGAATCTCAAGTTTAAAAGATGGCATTTTTGAATTTTTTTTCCCTGACAAGATGTGTAACTGGCAGAAATTATGTATTTCAACAGAGAAAATAGGATACCACTTTCACAGAAGTGTTGAGTTTTTTTCCACAGCTACAAGCAAGGAAATCTGTAAACTGCTCTGGAAGCTGAACTTGTGATAAAATAATAGGCTTCATCTGAGATTACAAAGGGAGAAGAAAGCATTTTCTCACTGATACTATCAATAAAACAGGACACAAGATGTGGCTTTTGAAATGTCAAATATATACATTTTAAATTAGAACCAGCTTATAACCTTCTAGGACTCAAACCCATCTTCTTGAAAAAAATGTATTCAACTCTAATTTTAAGTGTGCAATGTCCACTCCTATTCGAAGTTTGACCGTAAGAGCAGCTCAGCTCATGCACAGCAGGGAAGGTCAGCATCAACAGAACATGGCCCATTTCCATCAAGGACGGGATCTGGCTTTTCTCTCCATCCCACATGCTTTCTGACCCCGTAAGGACCAGATAATACCTTGTCTATATGCTCCCAGAAAGGCCATTCATGCAGGACACCCTCTTCAACCAGAAATGGGGCAGTCTGGACATCTAGGCAAAGCAGGTCTTGTGAAATGTATGTCCCAGTTTCTACAGCCAAGACCTTTGGGCAAAGCCACAAACAGCATTTCAAAGGCTTCTGAGCATTTCTTTGATCCCTAAATCATTTGAGGGTCACCCCAAGTACTTTACATGCTAAATAGACTCAGTCACATTTCTTAAGAGGGAAGCTCAGTTTACAGAAAATTCCATATAAATTTAGAAGCATTGGGCAGTATACAGTAACATCATGAGCTTATGATCAACATGGTAGGATGTTTTGCCCCTGTAACCACTACAAACAACTTTTCTTTACAGTCTAGTCTTGTCCAGTGCTTTGGCATCAGTCTTCAGTAAATGGGACCTTCCTGTTTTCACTCTGCCTTTCAATATTGCGGTAACTTTGTATTTGGCTGACACAGGATATTACAACTCCTTCTTTCCTACAACCCTCATCTGGCCTGTAACATCTGCACCCAACATCACCTGGTCTGCAATCAATGTGCCCCTGGTAAGCTTCCCTATACCACATAATTTACCTTATTTCAGTAAAAAGGTGATTTTGAAGGCATTCAGTTCTGGATATCAAGTTTGCATGGGTCATAGTGGGTAATTGATATGGACAACCAGTAACAGTTCCCAGAAACAAATGAGGCCGGTCTTTAACAAGTGATACTGCTGTAATAGGCCCAGGGGCAGCTTTGGCTGATGTCCAGAAGGGCAGAGAGAGCCTGGCAGAAGAAAGATCTTGGACCTCTCACTCTACCTGAAGTTAGACTGCCCCAAATCAAGTCTCAAGTGACACTGATATAGAAACACGGTACAAAAGCACATCTGGATACATGCTCCAGCTGTCCAGATGGGGTTAAAGGGACATTGGCAATAACAGTCAGGGACAAAAAGAGGAAAGAAACACTACAATCACAGAGGGACTCATTTACACCCATTCCCTCAGTCCAGCTCTGGCACTGAAAGAGGCCTTGTTACAGAAGTAAAATACACAGAGTCAAAGCCAATTCATATTCCCAAAGCAGCCTAGGGGGAACTTTAGTGAAGAAGAAAAATGGTAACTTTTCTAGTCAGTAATTCTATGGTGCCGCTGGCTAATTTGAGAACCACTGTGGGCTCCTTATGTTCTAGCCCTTAGCCAAAAAGGTTTGCAGTACCTCCTGTTTATATACTTCCTATATAGTAGGGATTTTTTTTCTCCTGCCCTTTATCTCTTGGCCGAACAAACACGAGAATCACAAGTAAGGCCGCTTTCCAGTTTCATATTCGAGAGGACCATCTGTTAGCCAATAATTTATTTAGGTCTGTTAGGAGCTTGAGAGATGAATCTGACTCTTGAAGTTAGGCAAGATTACTGCTATCTATTTGCTCAACTGTAATAAAAAATGTGATTGAGTAAGTACAGTCTGAGAAACTTACTTTAAAAAAAAAAGACATACGTTCTTATTTGTGGTCTGAAATGCTTTGCACAAGATGCAAGCTTTGTGTCTGAGTTTTAAAACAAAGCTGTACACATTTTGTATGGCTAAGAGCATTTGGCAAGTTTTGTATAGATCTGATATAGACCTTGAAAAGAAAGATCACGAGAAAGTATTTGGGGACAGGCATGGTGATGAGGAACAGAAAGCAAATGAGGGCATCACAATGGGAAATATATTAATCTTAAAGGTGATATCGATAGTTACGTCCAGCTGAGAAAAGCTGGGAACACATTACAGTGGCCTGTTATGCGATATATACAGTGATATATATGTGATATATGGTGATAGCACTATATACTGTGCTATCCTTTTTACTGGCTGAGATGAAGCCTGTGAGAAATCCTGCAGAAGCTCTTGCACGGTCAGGTTTGGAATAGACCCTAAGCTCCTGTCCCACTGGGGAATTTCCATGGCAGTGATGGAGTGACCACATCTGGGGGACTAACTACAACACACTTAATGCACAGCCAAAGAGTTCTGCCTGAAAGAGTCCTTGAGACTGGGCCAAACTCCATCTCCAGGGACCTCATCACAGCTCCAAAATAACGAACCCCATTTGACTTCATCCTTTCCCTGCATGCAGCAATGATGTGCGCATGAGCCCAGTTAAATTTATCCACATAGGTGTCCCAAGGAAAACACAGTGCACTCCTAGCAAATGACAACAACTACATTTCGTATATCGAACCTCACAGCCCTGCTTTTTGCCTTGCAGCGCTGACTCTGGCAACACTGTTCGACAGCATCTACCTCAGCTTGCACAACTACAACTGTGCGCTTGCCTGCATTGCAATTGGAGGCATGTTCTATGCCCTGACCTGGCAGGCTCATCTGCTGGCCCTTGCCTGTGGTACATGTCTTGTATGAAAAGGGAAGCCAAAAAGCCAAAAACACCTGTGCAGCCAAGTACTGCACAGGAGTTATTTCAATGTTGCCATTGGAGTTGAGCTTTGGATGGCCAAGCAGTAAATGCAAGAAGGGGTTTTATGCACTCTTAAGATAAAAAAAAAAAATAGAAAGGGCAGAAATACAGTTTCTGTGAGAAGAATCCCAGAATGGTTGTGGTTGGAAGGGACCTCTAGAGATCATCTAGTCCAACACCTCCGTTCTAGCAGGGACACCTAGAGCACGGGGCACAGGGTGGCATCCAGGCGAGTTTGGAAGATCTCCAGAGAAGGAGACTCCACAGCCTCTGGGCAGCCTATTCCAGGGCTCTGTCACCCTCACAGGAAAGAAATTCTTAGAAGAAGGCTATGCTTTAACAGATTATCTTTTTTTTTTTTTTTTTTTTAATAGATCCTTAGAGGAAGTGTGCCAGAACATCAGAGCTGTTGCATGTGGTCAGTTTAAGATCCATCTAACCAAAACCTCATCAGCAGCCAAAGACAGACACTATGGGAAGAGTTTAAGCACAGTGTAAGCATACAAAATACCCGCATAAGGAGTCACTGAGCCTCTAATTATTTGCAATTTTGCAGTTCAGCAGCTTCCCTGAACTGAGTGCAGTTCCCGAGTATGTAGTATCACTCAGTAGCTTTCCTTTCCATGACTGTCCCTGGGCCTCTGACCTCAGCTCCTGCTTTTCCACCTATGAAATCCTGTGGCTGGGAGTCCTACAACTAACTTCTTGTGATCTGTAGCCACAGAAGAGACTGGTGGAGAGTGACCATGATACCCCACCACGCACAAGTCAAGTTGTATCAATGGATAAAATGGATGCCACTGTCACCTATTCTTGACAAAACAGAGTGCTTTTCATTCACCACCCATCTAAACAAAGCAAACTTAGGCCAAATTTAGTTGACAGGCAGGTGTAGCACCTTAAAATTCAACAATTAGTGAATATGCCTATGCTAATCTCACAACACATAGCTGGGAAGATACTTTAAAGGGCATTTGGAAAGAATTGCTATTTCTGATCATTTCTTTGGAGGGATGAGCAAGAATTTCTCCATCTTCAGTTGTCTTCTGTCTTCTTTTCTCAGCATTATTTTGTGCCTACTCTGGAGCAGCTCTTACTAATATGCTATCTGTGGTAAGCTTGTTTTTGTTTTGTTTTGTTTTTTAAATAAATGTATTCTGGCTTTGTTATGATATCAGAACATGGAGAATTTTGTGGCATTTACTTGACAGCTTTGACAGTACTGAAGTGTGAATTTTGCAGCCAGTGGCAGGTTTTGCAGAGTCTGTGTCAGTTCAATTGTGCACTTAGAGGCTCTGCAACTGATAATAAGATTTCAAAGACCTTCAAAGCATCTTATCCACAGTAGGAGTATGCGCATATATGTGAATTCCAGAAACAACTCAGTTTGTTATATGATATTCAGTTGCATGCCATGTTTTTGAGCAAATTCCAGTGGTCTAAAGTTTTCTGTGTTTCTTCTGAGGCCTTTTTCTCCCCTGTTATTATTCAAGTTTGGTCTGAATATAAGAACTAGTTTAATGACGAGGAAAACACATTTTTTTTCTGTCTTTTGAGCTGTCCAAGCACACTGGTCTCAGAGAAAGGTGAAGCTAGTACTGTCAAGCTTTGTTTCTTTTTAAGGTCTCTCTGAGAGACCTAAGCAAAACTATATTTTAAGGAAATTGATTTGGCAGGTTAAAAGAAAAAAAAAATATTTAAAACAAGCAGCTTCACATTAAATGTATTCACCTGTTATCCTCTCAGCACAGTGTAGGTCCAAGCAGAGGCTGGTTCTGTTAAGCACACCTGCTTTTAGGATGCACCAGAAACAGGATACTCATGGGGAGGGGGTTGTTTTCCTGTAGATGAAAGACTTGGAAAATTAGAGCTCCAAAAGTTATTTTTTTGTAATCAACTCAATTTGCCCACCTGGACCTGATTAAATCTGCTACTTCCCCCCCACTCCGAGAACTTGGTATTGGCAGATCCCTAGTCAGCCCTAGAGGTGGAGGTCACAGAGCAAGACAGAGGGTTGGACTCAATGCCTGTGTTGAGGGTGTTGAGGACAGCGAGACAGCGAATGTGTGTGAATGGTACTTGCAGTAAATGGTATTTTGCTGGGCAGTGTAGGTGGGATTTGGTTAGTGGATTGGAGCATTTAAATATCTGCCTGTGAGCTGCATGTCTTGCCTTTGAGCAAAATCAGCTGCAAAAGTTTAGGAAGAGGCAGAAATGAGCAAAGGAAACGTGCAAAGAGAGATGCCAAAATGCCTTTGTCTGCCCTTTCCTCTCCAGGTGGGACTGCCACTCTGTACGTGGCCCTTTTGCTTCTCCGCACTTCTCTTTTGCTGCTCGCCTCAGACAACCCAGCCATGTACAAGCTCCCACTCTGCAAAGTCACCTACCCAGAGGCCAATCGCATCTACTATCTGAGGTTGATGAGAAGAGCATCGTAGATCAGAAGAGAGGAGCAGAAAGGAAAGGAGCCGAAACCCTCTGGCGATTTGAAAACACAAACCAGAGGCACCCCACTGTGCAGTCCCAAAACCAGCCATGATTAGATTCCCAGGGGCTGCAAGTCAGCAGTTTCAGTGTTTTTTCATATCCTAGCAAAACAGCAATACTTTGTAGTTACAAATACACCTCCAGCAGTGTTCTGCAGGCTGGGGATGCTGCGTAGCACGCTTCGGAGGAAACGCGATTTGCCCTTGAGCTAAGCGCTCAGGTAGCGCAGTAATGGCTGTCTTATCAATCCACACGCTGTTAACTTGAAAGCCAGCTCTTATCAGCAATAATTATAAGCATAGGCAGAAGAACATAAACATTGACATGATGTTGTATTTAATTTTGGATGGATAATTTAACAAAACAAATATGCTGGTGGGAGAACTTTTTATGTAATAATAATAAATAATAAATAATGTAAGAACTGCATCGAGTGCTGCACTTTGAATTAAGAGCATGTACATCTGAAAATGGAATAAACAGACCGATCTCTTCCTTCCTTGTTTCCCCATTGATGTCTAACCTACTTTATCCCACTTTAATGGGTATAGTAAATACAGGTAATATTCTTTCAGAATTTATACTATATTTAGTGGTGGCTTCTGTCTCACCATTAAGTTCCAAGACTACAAAGATACGAATATGTGTGCTTTAATCAACTGGAAAAGTGACTAGGTAATAAGGATTGCAAACATCTTTTTCCTTGCATCATTTTCACTCTCTTACAAGTAGATCTGTTTCCCACTGAATGCACAGGAGCAAGTCTGAATCCCTGCACACATCCAGTGGGAAACAGGAAGATTTCACATGAACAGTCCTTCACATGAAGACTGAGACAAATGTTTGTAGATGGTAACAATTATTGTAGATCTTTTTCTACCATTCCTGCAGGAGTATTTTTGTATATATTAAGCCATAAGTAATGAACTAGCCAAAGGTTCCTCTTGTCCAAGCGTTGGATTGGGAGCCTCTCACCTGGTGTCTGGTCCAGGCCACCATAAGCTCCCAAAGCACCAAAAGAGATGGTCATGGGAAACCTTGAGGACCTTCTTACTGCTCTGTTCCCAATGGGTGGCAGTTTATAACAGGCCCAGGATGGGAGGAGAATGCTGCCACTTTATGTTTCCTTCGAATCCTTACAATGGGGAAAGGCCAATGGCCTTAACAGGGACTTTTCTTGAAGACCCTTATTAAAACCACCATGAAACAAGCCTAGTAGAAAGACTTCCTAGTTCTGAAGTCTCTTAATTAGGATGCCTGGTTTCCTTCAACAGCAAAGAGCCAAACTTTGCTGGACTCCAATGGGCCCTTTTGCCAAAGGTGACTGGTGGAAAAGGGCTTTCCCTGCCAAGCAAACACGGACCCAAAGGACTTGAAGATTTAAGGTAAAAATCCAAAGAGACTATGCAATCACACAATGCTCAGACTAGATACCATCCTTTCCCTCCTCTTGATGTGATTAAAAACAACCACATGAGGAAGCTTGCTCCCCCGGGCAGCTCAGTCCCACCTCTTCAGGTTCCTCACTGGGCCACACAGCAAGGCAGGAGTTTGCAAGCCCCTGTCTGAACCTGGAGAGAGGACTCCCAGGAGCACCTTATCCAGGCATCAGTGCTGTACCCCACAGCAAAAACTGCCTGCAAAGACCCCCATGCAAATCCCAGCAACCTCCTGGAGACATTGAGCTCTGATGAGTGGTAGGAGGCTGAAGGCAGAGATGCACTTCTTTAAAACAGGAGCAACTGCTATTTAGGCAAACCAGATTCTTTGCAAAAAGAATCTATTATCAAGGCATTGGACAAAGGTGATTGAGCCCTTAAGCTATCACAGAGGGCAGCTGGAAATGGAGCGAGAGTCTTGGCTGGTGTTAAAGAGCATCTGTAGGCTGCATATGCAGCTGCAAGGTGATTCCAGAATAAAAGCAACCGAGGTCAAAGACAACATCAGAAAACATGGTAGCAGGCGGGCAAGAAAGCACAGGGCCATAGGAAAACAGTGAGGAACTCAACACTGGTTACAAAGCAGTCTCCTAGGGTCACTGCAGACTGCAAGAGCAGGGATAAAGACACCCTAGTGTGACTGTTTTTCAGAGAAAAAAGAAAACTGGAAGAACACATGAGGTTACACACAGCTGTCTGGACACCTTCCCTCTATACATGCCAGTGAGATACTGGGCTCACCCAAGACAACCAGACCTGTTCATCTGCCCTGCACAGTTTAGTTTAGCTCCTATATGCATCCAGGATCAGAGAAACATTTGATTAGCAACAATGTAAAACTAAAATACACTAATAAAATCAGCTAAAATATTAGAATGAATATTATTGAAGAAAAAATCAACTGGAATTAATTACAACATGCA
Organism: Tinamus guttatus; assembly: GCF_059628265.1. NCBI lineage: Eukaryota > Metazoa > Chordata > Aves > Tinamiformes > Tinamidae > Tinamus > Tinamus guttatus. The sequence continues at coordinate 43,301 of NW_028289276.1, read as the reverse complement.
GTATTATTTTACTTTAAAGAAAAAGTCCAAGCACAATTCAGCTATTAGAAATAATGCCATGTAAAAGACACTACAAAAATAATTTCTCGGTCACAAACAAATCCATCCTGAAATCAATTAGCAAAGCAATTGCTAGAGTTGCAGCCATCCATAAACAGCAGAGTATAAACAGAGCTGTTAAGTCTCTAGCTAATCAAAAGTTTTGCATAACTGTAGTCAGCACTTCTAATTCTTGTAAACAGAGCAAATATGAAGGATCTCCTAAAAGTGAGCAGTAGATTAGAGAAGCACTATCACAGGTCAAGTGCTCAAGCCCCAGCACTCCAGCCCCTCCTCAACATCCTGCAAGGCCCATATTCCATTAAAGAGCTACCTTTTGCTTTCTACTCATTTTCCTTTCTTTTAGCAAGATCTAAGTTAAAGGTGAGCTCTTAAAATAGGGTGGCACTCTGTGAAGCAGTTTATAGCTTGCAAGGGCTCACGTTGGAAATGTTTGCTTCCTTTTGCTTTCATCGGGAAGCTCAGCTGAAGCCAGGTCTCAGAGGTAACATTAAGACTGAAATTGTTAACTAGCCTTAGGAAGAGTTTGACAAGTTAGAGGTGCCAGAGGTTTGCCAAGAGCTGTTAGGGGAAAAAATAGCCCAAGGCTATTAGAGAATGTATGTTTAAAGATACATTTGCATCCTTCTGGATGTAGGAAGCGCCTCTGAAGTTTGGGCAGCATCTTCCCCCAGCTCAGCTGCAGCCCATGCTCAGCACCATCTCAGGTCCCTGCAGGGAAGGAAAGTACCAACCAGCAGGGATTTTGACAGAAATAAACAGCAGAAAGAGTAAAACAAATCACCCAAAATCTGCCAAAGGCCCAGGGTGTTTTTCAGCTGTCTAGCCCGCAGAAAGAAACTCTAGTAATAGAAGCTGTAACCCTTGGACAGGCCTAAAACTCACTCAGAGTTTGATCTGGAACCACAGTGTCATTTAGACACCCAAGTATAGGAACCTGGGAATGCTCAAATCCACCCTGCCAATGTATATAAAAAAAGGCATTTTATAAATCACTTCTTTGTGAATCTTGACACCAATAACATGGATATGGCTGAACCTCAGTTCAAGGCCAGAATTATTTTGGTCCAAGCCTAGTCTACCTGGCAGTGTTCAAGAAACATGCAGATGGGACACTTAGGGACGTGGTTTAGCAGGCATGGTGGTGATGGGCTTACGGTAGGACTTGATGATCTTGAAGGTCTTTTCCAACCATAACGATCCCATGATTCTGTGATTCTACCATGAAGACCTATCTACTCAGCACAGAGCAGCAGGACCTCAGCATGAGCTGAGGAGAAATGGAGTCCTCGCTGCTGGGCTGCAAGGACTTTAAAGGTCCAAAACAGCATGTCGAAACTCAAAACATGCTCAGTGGGTGCTGGCCTGAGTAACTGAGGTTTGATTCTAGACCCACACTGGAGCTATGTTTTTGCACCCAGGCAGAGAAGTCTTGAGTTCTACACAGCTCCTCTCATAGCTGAGGGAAATAAGTACTTTTAAGGCAGTTTCCTAGACTTGCTTTAGGGTGCTACAAATCAAGGGAGCCAAATGTAGATACCTGCATTTAGTCAGCCAAATGCCACCCAAGCACCCAGCCAACTGCATTCAGAAGTGACAGAGGGGCACTAAGGAAAGAACGTCAGCACATAAACGTGGTTTCTATCTCAGGCTGCTCAAAAAAAAAAAAAATCCATTACAAGCTGGCAAGAACAGAGAATAATACAGCAACTTGCTGTGAACAGGCGTGCAGAGACAGTAAATTAGTTTTCCGAGAGGAGAATCCCAGATAATTGCTTAACAGTGAAAGGTAACAGCAGATGCACTCAGAGGAATTATCTGAAGAGAAGCAGAAAGATTTAATCGACTCTTGTTCAGCTAGGAAAATACAGAGGCTACAAAGGTAGGACTTAGGAGCTTCCATCTATCGCTGTAGCAGGTTAAACCTGGCACCCAGCCATCCTCTCCTCTGCTAGCAGGTTCAAGGCTGCCAGAAACAGCAGCATGTTTGGAGGCCACGATAGGAGATGGTGACACGTCTCAGCTCAGGAAGGTCACCCAGTGTTGCTTTTACACAGTGACGGTAAGGAGCTCCTAAAATTTCCACTTGCTGGAAAGATGCTCTGTGCTTTCTCAAGGCCAGCTATCTCCATCGTGCTATGATATTCCCTAACACCTGAGGGCTTGCTCAGCCTTTTAGAGATTACATTTGCCTGAGTAAAAGAAATATCATCATTTTAAGGGTGAGATCTGTGTGCTAAACACTGTCCTCTCCTCCCCTAAAATACAGGAGGCTGTATTTTTATTTGGAAGATGGAAAAAAGAGCCCAAACAGAAAACAAACACTTAGTTGCCTTTGACTTTGCAGTTCTTGGGGTCTTCTGCAAACTCCTGCAGCTGTTGCCACAGCTGGATTTCACACATCCCAGAGGCCGGCTGAGAAAAGCAAAGGCTTCTTCTACCACAATATCCCCTGGGAGTGAGCAGCGAGTTGGCATCTGGGCACCTCTGACTGCAGCTCTGCAGCGCCAGAGGCGCCTGAGCCCATCACTACCAGTGCATGGGTACGTTTAGCCACTTGTCCTCACATCCTTCTCCAGGGCAGCCCTCGGCCTAAAAAGCTGAAGCAGGTTAAAATCTGTGCTGCTGAAAGCACAGCAGAGCTGGGCCTGGTGCAGCTTCACCGAGTGAAGCACCAAATGCAAATGGGAGCCCTTATGGATACAACTATCTCAACTGCCCAAAACACAGAGGCCAAGGTGTGTGGGCTGCTCTGCACATCATAGCAGCTGCACATCAAATAGGCAGGGAGAGAGACATAGGGACGCACTTGGCCTGTGCAACTAGAATAATCTGGAGTCTTTTTTTTCCTCAGTTCCGGGCTCCCTACTCCGCACCTGACGTGCTTCTCTGAACTTCCCTCCTTCCTGCTGAATGCAGCTTAGAGCTGTAACCCATGCCACATGCATCACTTCATGCTTCCAATAAGACCTACTTGGGAAGACAATAGTAACCACTGGGATTTATATGCTGAAACAGTTTATTTGGGGGATGATTGCAGTGTTCTGTTTGCTTAAGCCTAACACATTTGTTTCCTACAATATAAAGGTTTGTAAGAACAAGCTAGGGTTTCCTTCCTTGGAAGTTGTCACATTCTGGGCAAGACTCTAGGGCCAACCATCAGAGCAGAGGAAGGGGGTAGAAAATAAAATTCCACTAAACTGAAATCAGATGGGGAGAAGGGATAGTGCTGGCTGGAAAGAGGGAAAACAAATCCAGACAAGGAGACCCAGCCAGATGACTGCACTCTGCTTTTCTTTGACTTGTATTTTGTGACTGCCTGTTTTTTCTCAGGCCTCTGGTGCTGGACACCACAGCTAAACCTGTACCAGTAAATGGGGCAGCGCACAACATCTCTGAGGCTTGTACATCTCAAGCACAGTCCTTGGAATGTGTTGGCCTGGGCCAAGCCACATTGAGCAGTCTGGAGGTGACTGCCCCGGCTTCGAGGGGATGAGAGCGTAAAGCTAAACCTGGACACAGGCTCTTCCACTTGGCCTCATGGCTAGAGCCTGGTCCTGATGACAAAGTAACCCCGAGATGGCTGTTGCCCAGACGCACTGAGGCGCAGGGCCCTGGAGAGCTGCCACCCACACGTCCTGCCGGGACAGGGAGCAGGTCCAGGCCCTGGGTGCTGCCTCTGATGCTCTTTGAGGACACATCCCATCTGTCACGTTGACTTCGGCAGGCATCCAGCTGGTAGCCCTTGGGAGATCCAGTCTGTCCAAAGGCATATTACTCTTAAGAAGGTAACATATTCACGTGCTTCACTTTTGCTAGCAGCAATTTTAAATAAAAACCTTGGAAAATCTGCAACAGAGAGATGAGCTCTTTGCTAACCTGGTGCTCTAGCATTCAGAGCATCAATCTGCAGGGAAAGTGTTTGAATCCTTGCGTAATGCTGACACCTAATTCCCGTGATGGCTTGAAGTTATCCACACCCAGCTTGGTGCCATAAAACAGGTACACCTCTGCCTTCTCACATGCCTGCCCCAGTCCCACTGCAAGAGACAGAGACTATGGTTCTTACCCCAAAACTGGATTCCCCCATGTAGCTACAAGCTTTTGCAGTTACCCAGACTGAGAAGGTGCAGCCTGGAGCCCTCGGGCTGGAGCGAGGGAACCTTGGGTCTCCAGAGCCGGTGGCAGAGACGAGATACGAGAATTATCTATTGGGGGAGTTTGGGGAGTCAGCAGCTGTATCCAGAGCCTTACAAGGAGACCTGACCAAGCCAGAACTGGTGTTTATGACCTCTCTAAAATTGCAAGCTGAATATTTGCTCCAATTTTTTTCTGCGTTGCTGTGCTGGAGATACCCCACGAGAGGGAGACGGACACCGGAGATGGCTGTCCAGCTCTCTGCAGCCTTCCCAAAAGCTGCACCACAGAGCAAACATAGTCACTGCGCAGAGGAATGTCAAACAGCAGCTTTCTCTAGAGAATTTTTACAGGCCTAAACAAAGGCAGAGAAGCACCCACTGCCTTCAGTTTGGCTTTTGTTCCACTCTATATAAACCCAAAACTATCTCAACAAACAAGTGGGTGGTTGTGACAGATCCCTCTGTGCTGAAACAGATTTTTCCATTCTGCTTTTGCTCATAAAAATGAGATGATGAAAAGCAACATGATGCTGACAGATGCAGCCATGCTGATGTTGCTCATCTAGGCACCCTGTACTCAGGGCTGTGGGTCTCTCCCTGTTGTGAGGTCTCTGAGCCCATTTGGACTCGAGGCATTTGGTCAAAAGGTGGTGAAACTCTCTTGTTTGCTCCAGAGGAAGCCTTCCAAGAGACCGAACCCTGATGGCTTGCCAGAAGGTCCCTGACTTGCTTCCAAGCCCACATCTTCCCATGCACAAGATCTGCTTGAGAGCAAGAATGCCCCAGTGCTAAACAACACCCACTGCTGTCTCCACCATGAGCTACAGACAAACCTTCCTGGTATCAAGGCATGATGAGGAACCCATAAACACTGGCTACATTTCACACATCCATGGCCCAGTCCAGCACAGGCAGGCCAGGACCTGAGTTTTAGCAAGCTGCAGAGCTCTGTACATGGATTTATGCCACCTTAAAGCACCTGCTGGGGTCCACGAGCTGGTGCAGCTCCCTGTGCAGACCTGAACCCTGCAGCATAACCTGAGACGAAGAACACAGCCAAATCCAGCAGTGAAATGGCAATCTGCTGCTGAGTGGTTTCCAAAGCACCTTTTGAAGGCAACCAAGCCTGGAGAGAAGTGTGGAGAAAGAGCATGTGAGACCAGATTAGGGCTACAGGTCCTTCCTGGAAGAGCTGATGAGTTCAAGTGCTCTACCCAACTAATGCAGCCAGACATCCTCTGCCTGGTGGACAGTCCCACATATCCCAGGCATTTCTCTAGGATAGTCCAGATGCTATGTTGTGTAGCTCAACAGTCCCTAACTATCTGCTATTCAGGCTGCTTGGACACTTGTACGTTACCCTCTGCATGCCCAGAGCTGCTAAAATATTGTCCAATCTGAGCCTCTCCAGGTCTTCCTTGAGTCCGGCTGGAACCCACCCATGAAACTCTCTTGTGAACCCATCAACCACTGAGCTCAATTCTCAGAGGCACCTTCCCATCGAGCATAGGAAGAGAGAGAAATGCATCAACCAGCTTCATTGGCTGAGAGGTGGATTTAAGGCACAGATTCAGCCCTCTTAAATCACACAAGACTTGCAGACACCATCCCCAGCTGCCTTCTCCTCAGCAACAGATGTTCTTCATGGGTACCTAAAATCAATAGAGAAGTCACTGGTCACTCATACTTGTTATCTGTAGGCTCAAATCTCATCACACGATTTCTGGGACTGGGAGCCCAAACTAGTGGTACTCCAGGTATCAGGTTATCAGGTAGTCAGAACATGACTATGGGGCAGGTCACTGCTAAAATAGGAGCAAAACTGCAGGCAGAAATGCAATACTTGGGCTGAAAAGGAAGACATGATAGAAAGCCTGCCTTTGGCCAGGGATGAGCCTTGGAGTGATGGAGCACCTCACTTCAGCACACAACCTGGGATGTGGCCCAGACTTTTTGGGAGGATAATAATCTTTTTTGAACCTCAGGGAACCCCTAAGGCAGTCGCTGCAGTAGTTAACTGTGCCAGGATTTGGCTGCATCCACGATCAAGTGAATCCATCTTGTGGCAATGGATCTCATCACTCCTCTGCCTCTAGCTCACAGACCTCATCATCAGCAACCTCATTCCCACACTGGTATCAGCAGACTGTGATCCCGTTACTTATTAACGAGCTCTTTGATAAGCTAAACAAATAGTCATTACAAGACGCCTGACTCAGATGTCAAATCCTGTGGCTTTTTTTTGTGAATTCCCTCCAATGTGTCAACAACCTCCCTAAGGTGCCAGGATTGAACAGGGCAGTGCTCAACCCGGTTTCCTGAGAACAACCTTGGCTGCTGGGCACTTGGAGCCACCACAGGCACAGCGGGAAGTAGCACGGTCTAACAGCCGTCCCTGCCTGCCTGATGCTCCCTGAGCACCAGCCCTTTCTCAAACTGCAGAAAAAGACCCTGTTTTAATGATACTGAGGCTGGGAAGCCCCCTGAATTTCTACAAAAATGTGGGAGACATGAAGTCTAAACCTTGTCCAAGGAACTTCCCAGAGGTCCAAATTCTCCGTGAGCATCTCCCATCTAAACGGCCTGCTGCATTTGCCTTCTTTTGAGATGCAAGGATTCATTTTGCCAGGAGGAAAGCAAAGGCAATACGAGGAGAAACGAACTGTAAAAAAGAATTGCGCTGAATAGCCACTTCCCCTGCAACGTCTCCTTATCTCATGCAACACGTACTACCGGGCGCAGAGACGGTGGATGGTAGCATCTGGCTCACTTGCAGAGACAAGCGCTGAGCAGATTAGAGAGGGACTTGCTCACGCAGCCATACTAAGCTGACAACCCTGTGCTGAGAAGAAAAAGAATAAAAAATGAATGCACTTGCGGGAGGCCAGACACAACTCCTGAAGGCTTCAATATGAGTCTAACAGAAATCGCTTTATTCGCGTTACAGCACTCTATTTATCTACTACATTTCTGTTAAGTCATCTAGCCACGCGTACGCTTACATTGTGATTGGTTGCATACTACTGTCCACACGTCTTCTACCGTACTAGGTTGGCTGTAGATATCGGGGCACACGTTTACATGATTGGCCCGCACACAGTCCTCTATCCTGCACTGATAAGCTTGTTTACAGGTTCTCCCTCTCCTACTTCTGTGTTCTTCCAGCTGGTGACTTTCCCATGATCTTTTCGCCTTGGTCTTAGTCCAGCTCATCGTATCCGTCTTCTATCAGGAAGCCTCCGTTACTTAGATATGCTCCCACAATTCCCCCTTGTTCTTGAACCAGCCAAACCTTCTTTACAGCATTCTCAATCATATTGGATACACATTTCAATAAACAAGGCACAACAAGCAGAATGCAACAGAGAATCAACAACACCATCCCAACACTTCTAAATGATGAGTGAAACCATCCCGAAATTCCCCATCCACTTAATGAATTGTCCAACCATGACAGACCCTCATCCTCTGTGACTTTATGCAAAACCTTTGCGTGATCCCAAATGTCTTGGACATCCGTGAGTATTTTTCCAGGCTGATAAATATTAGATATGTATTCATGGTGGCTCTTCCTGTGTTGGTCTCCTACTCCCACAGGATAGCTACTTGCAGAATTTATATCCCCACTATGGGTCAATTTAAGCTTTATGGTCGTCCGATGGCCTGTTTTGTTTTGAAAGGTGCCTAGATTCGGGCCTGATAAGTTATAATATATATAAGGCACTGTGTTACTAACCAATTGAAGTATAAAGGACTTTCCTTTCATTGCGACATTCTCCTGTGTACACTCATATGACATATTGAGTAGGCTATACGGATTCAGGTCTGTCCAGTTGCTTAGAGGAATAGCTAACACCAGTGCATCAAATTGATCTGCTGTCCCACAAAGCCAACAACTCTTAATTTGGGTATAATTAACAATCTGCCTAAGAAGCATAACATATACATTAGCGTTAAAAGCAGCATCAGCTCCTATAATAGCATTAAAAGCAATATTACCTCCTAAAAGCCACAATATACAGCTAATAATAAGGGTAACGCTTCTTCCTCCCATGTTGTTCTTCTGCAGGCTCACACTTTCCACAGCTAGGGTACCGGCTGCTTGCCTGCTACGTCTGATGTATGCGAGTCTGCTTCCAGCCAAGGTCTCACCCATTTTGCTGGCACCCATCTGGTTCCAGTATCTGTAACGACACAAGCATACCCTTTTCCCCAGGTTATCAAGTCCAAAGGTCCCGTCCATTTTCCCGTGTTCCAGTCTCTCAGCATCATCTTACACGGGTCTGATTTTACTTCTGTCAGGGCTCCCTTTAGCCCAGCCCCGTGTTTGACCATCGGAGGGACTAGGCTGTCCTGGGGTAATCTCAAAAAATTTAAAACATATATTGCTTTTGCCAATCTCTCTGCAGGCATAATTCCCAATTCTCCCCCTTTTTGTTTTTGAAGCTGGCGTTTCAGCGTTTGGTTCATACGTTCCACTATGGCCTGCCCAGTAGGGGAGTGTGGAATGCCCGTAACATGCTCTATGCCCCAAAGATGGAAAAACTCTTGTGTCCCTCGTGCAACATAGCCAGACCCATTATCAGTTTTTACCCTTTGTGGGACTCCCAATGCTGCCATAGCCACCCGCATGTGGCGTTGAACATATTTGCTGGATTCACCCGTCTGTGCCGTGGCCCAGATGGCCATAGAAAAGCAGTCGACTGACACATGGACATATTTTAGTCTGCTGAACTCTGGTATATGGGTAACGTCCATTTGCCACAGTTCCAACGGACCGGTACCACTGGGATTCACCCCAGTCGGGCGGCCACTCGTGAATTGCTGACAATCAGGGCAAGTTTGTATAATCCCTTGTGCCACAGTGTCTGTCAGGTTAAACTGTCATCGTAGCGCCTTAGCAGACTGATGGAAAAATTGATGGGAACGCTGAGCCTGTTGAAACTTATCCGAAGTGGGGCCTATCCATGCTGGCGCTACCAGCCGATCTGCCCATTGGTTTCCCTTGGGCAGATCACCTGACAAATTTGTGTGACTCTGAATATGTGTAATAAAATATGACGCCTCTAGTATGTCGAGCGTGAGCCAGAGTGTTTTAAAGAGGGCAAACAGAGCTGCATCGCTAACTTATTTCAGAATTGCACGTTCCACGCGTTGAACAATACCTACTACATACAGGAAGTCACAGACCACATTCAGGGCCTGATCCGGCCAGCACTGAAAAGCCATGACGACAGCACGTAATTCTAGTTGTTGAGTGGAACCACTAAAGTCCGATAGCACCACCTCCTTCCAGATGTCTCCCACTTTCCAGGTTAATGCTGACTTCTGTGATCTCCCTCCGGCGTCTGTAAACACAGTCACTCCCTTAACCGGCATTGGGGATCGCCGAGGAGGGCGCTCTTCGAACTGTCCAAGTTTGACCGTGGCCATAAAACGATGGGGTGGCAGGTGGATTCTAACCTGCCCTGGATAGTCCAAGAGGGCAACTTGAAGTGGCACAGAGTTCTGTAAAGCCCACTGTAGGTATTCTGCAGCCAATGGCACAACGATAAAACTGGGTCCAAATCCTGCTATTTCCACTGCCCGAGATCGGCCTTTCATTATCAGCTGAGCAAAAGCTTCTAAACAAGTTGTCACCGTACGCTTGGGTTGAATAGGCAAAAATATCCACTCGAGTATATGAAGGGGATCTCTATCCTCAAACCATTGCATCAATAGCAGCAGCGAGTAGTGGTTGTGGTTTAGCAAGAGCAAACCCGCGGGTTCATCAGGGTCCCAGCAGCTGGCATATGCAGTTGATACCCTTTCGGATACCCTTTGTAGTGCTAGTTTTGCTTTGGGGGAAAGCTCTCGTGGGGCATCAACTCCGCCTCCCTCCCGAAGGAGTTGTATGAGGGGTTCTATATCCGCGTTGGAAATACCGCACACCGAGCGTACCCAATTAATATTGCCCAGGAGCTTCTGTAGATCGTTTAGGGTAGTGACTTCTGTTCACAGAAAGAGCTTTTGTGGCCTAACAACTGTTCTGGTAATCTCCCAGCCCAGGTACCACCAAGCTGGCTGCCGTTGTACTTTCTCTGGCGCTATCTGCAGACCTCCTGCTCCTAGGATCTTTTCCATCTCTGTCAGCAGACTTTCTGCCTCCAGATGCTTTCCGGCTACTAAGATATCATCCATATAATGGTAGATCAGCAGTTCAGGGTGTATCTGATGGATGGGAGTTAATGCCCACGAGACATAGAGTTGGCACAGGGTGGGCGAATTTTTCATACCCTGGGAAAGCACTACCCAATGATATCACTGCATAGGGGCTTGTTTGTTAACGGAGGGTACAGAGAACATGAATTTTTCATGATCCTCAGGATGCAATGGTATGGTAAAGAAACAATCTTTTAAATCAATTATTAAGATGTCCCAGTCTTTTGGGATCATCACAGGCAATGGTAAGCCTGGTTGCAATGCTCCCATATCTTTCATAGCTGCATTTACTTTCCGCAAATCATGCAGCAATCGCCACTTCCCAGATTTTTTCGGGATAGTAAAGACAGGCGTATTCCAGGGACTAGTTGAAGGCTGTATATGGCCCTTTTCTAATTGCTCTTGTACTAATGCTTGTAAGTGAGCGACCTTTTCTGTAGACAGCGGCCACTGGTCGACCCAGACAGGTGTACTAGCTGTCCAGGATAATTTTATCACGGGTCGCTCTCTCCCAGTGACCGCCGCTAGAAAACCTGTTGATCAGTAACCAATCGCGCACCTAGCTGGCTTAGCGCGTCTCGTCCTAGCAGTGATACTGGTGCATTGGTGACATATGGTTTAATACTGCAACATCTGCCATCTGCCATACAGCATTGAACTAGCTCCTTACTAACACGCATTGTTTGCACTCCACCTACCCCCATAACAGGAATCAATGGAGTTTCTAATGGCCAGGTGTGAGGCCAGGCAGCCACACTGACAATCGTTACATCCGCCCCAGTGTCCACTAACATTGCAATTGATGTCTGATGCCCACATGGGTGTTTTAATGTTACTCGTTCCATTGGTTGTCGTTTTGAGATGTCCATTGCCAGGTGTATTTCAGGGGTCCCGGTTGAGCCAAAACCCTGTTTCCCTCTGACTTTTGATGTAGATTTGGGAACGCATGCAAAAAACGGCACTAGCTGTGCGATCTTCTCCCCAGCCGGAACATGAATGGGCGGACTGGGGGTCCAGACCATCACATGAATGGTACCCATAATGTCCGCATCGATCACGCCAGGCAATACAAAAAGGCCTTTGCGCGTAACCGATGAGCGACCTAACAGTAGTGCACTTAATCCTTTTCCCAGCGGGCCGCAAGTAGTGGATGGGAGGCATTGTACACTGGAGTCGGTGAGCATTGCATCTACTGCGAGGGCAATGTCCACTCCGGCACTTCCTGTTGTGGCGGCGGTGATGCTATCCAAGCTCCACGGGATCTTACTTTCATCGACGCATAAGATCCCAGCATGCTCGCCTTCCCGTTTCCCAACCTGGTTCCGTTTGCGTGTGCCTGGGAGCGGCACTCCTTCTCCCGGTGACCAAACCTCCCACATCTATTGCAACCTCCATTAAACGCATATCCACCGCCCCTTTTATTGAACTGGCACTGGGCTTTGACATGACCGGGGCGCCCGCACTTAAAGCAGCACAGGTTGTTTTTGTTAACTAAAGGTCATATGGCTGCTGCAAATGCATGTGCCATGTAATCCGCCTTTTGCTCATCCGAGCCAATACGCTCACAAGCCTCCATCATTTGCGCGATCGAGGCATCCCGTGGTATTGCTCTAAGCGCTCGCTTGCACTCCACAGTAGTGTTCTCAACCGCTAAAGGCATCAGTATGGCTTCTCTCGCTTCTGGAGTCAGAGGCGCGTTCTAGGGCCTCTCGCAAGTGCTCTAAGAAAGACATATACGACTCCCTGCTTGCTTGTTTTACTTTTGTGTAAGGTGGGATCGGTTTCCTGTCCTCAGGTATAGATCACAAAGCTTCCCTGGTTAAGTCCACCGACATACGTAGCACCTCAGGCGGAAGTTGTGCTTGATCTGCAGGGTTAGCAAAATTTCCAGATCCCGTTAAGGCAGCAGGCCCTCCTAGGCGCAACGGATCCCTGTCATGCTGTTCCATGTTATTGAGGCCTGCAATGTCACAGTCCTCTGTCCAGCGGGAGCACCATAGGACTTCCTGCATAGGGGTCAAAATTACCTGCATGAGCTGGTGCAGGTCAAAAGGTGTCAGCAAGTGATTTGATAGAATTGAATTAACAATAGTCTGGGTGAAGGGACCATGTAAGCCGTATTGCTGCACCGATTTACATGTGGCTTTCACTAAATCAAATGATAAAGGTGTCCACTGATTTGGCTGACCCTGAGGACCCGCTATTACAGGAAATGCTGACAACGCTCCTTGCCTCACTAATGACAGTCTCATCTCCCTCCACTGACTTTGGGGATCACAATCCGCTTTTCCTTGCACCACCGTCTCCTTGGTCTCATTCGCTTTCCCTTCCCCGGCCCCCTTCTGTAAGTTTTCAAGGCCATCCAACAAGTCCTGGACCCAGCCGGGCCATTCTTCAGGCTCTCCAGGAGGGTCCGGAAGCGGGGGCGCAGACGGCGCAGGCGCAGGCACAGGCGCATACGCGGACGTGGGCGTGAGCGTGGGCGGGGATGCGGGCAGGTGGGGAAGACAAGGGCGAGGGGACGCGGGATGGGGGGTTGGCAGTGGATCTCCAAACATGAGCGGTTTTCGGTGGCGTGGCGGTCCCGTTCCTGAAGTGCTCGCAAAGGCTGCCGTGACTCCGGTGACCACTTTCTTCTCTGCTTTCATATCGGATAAGGTAGATAAGACAAGCTTCCATGTAGTAGCAAGGTCCCTGGCCTGCTTATCCCCATCAGCGATATGATCCCAGATCTACCGCCCTATGTTCTCCCACGTCTCCACATCGAATGCTAGGTGGGGCTCAGCTTTGAACCCATTCTCTCTGCACCAGATCAAAAGGTTGCAGAGGGTCTGTTCATCATACTTAATTCCTCTCTTAGAGAGAATATGCAGGAGGAGCTTAACAATTGCACTTTCTTCCTTAGTTACCGACTGCCCCATCTCCTGCCCCGGCTGCTCACCTCCACCAGGTGACCGTTGCAATGAATCTTCAAATCTTCACGGATTGCCACCCAATCCGTCCCGAACCTCGGTCCCGCCAAGCCGTTCCCCGGCCAGGTGCTCCCGTCGGGGTGTCCCACTTCAAATGCGCTGAAATCACATCACGTCGGGGTCACCATCTGCGGGAGGCCAGACACGAATCATGAAGGCTTCAATATGAGTCTAACAGATATCGCTTTATTCACGTTACAGCACTCTATTTATCTACTACATTTCTGTTAAGTCATCTAGCCACGCGTACGCTTACATTGCGATTGGTTGCATACTACTGTCCACGTGTCTTCTACCGTACTAGGTTGGCTGTAGATATCGGGGCACACGTTTACATGATTGGCCCGCACACAGTCCTCTATCCTGCACTGATAAGCTTGTTTACAGGTTCTTCCTCTCCTACTTCTGTGTTCTTCCAGCTGGTGACTTTCCCACGATCTTTTCGCCTTGGTCTTAGTCCGGCTCATCATATCCGTCTTCTATCAGGAAGCCTCTGTTACTTAGATATGCTCCCACATGCAGTCTCCTGCTAAAAACATCTCCATCAAAAACGAGGCACCCTAGGAACGAGCGCAACGAGAACAACATCATTTCAGTTAACACAGACGCTGAGCTTGTGTTTCCATGGAGCAGGAAGCAAAGCCATAACACTAGATGGGTTCTGGTTCAACAGCAAATTATTCACTTTTTCACTTTGGTGAAATTTCAGGGTTGCTTCTCTTAAGTGATCGCTCTTCTATAGTGGTTTAAATCAGCATAACAGATTCCTTAAATTCACGAGCCTTTTCTCTGCCCTTTCCCAAATAATTCGCTCTCTCACAGCTTCACTCTCCAGGCTCATCTCTGTCTTTCACAGCTATTTCACAGCCTTATAAACCTCTCAAATATGCCATAGCTCTAATATTCCAGATTCCTCCCACAAGCCAGGGAGGCTTTTTTTTTTTTTTTAATAAAGAACAAAAAAAGAAGTATTTCTCAAGTTACCGGTAAAAAAAACAATTATACAATGAAATGTCACCAGGTACTCTCTGGCAGGTCACTGCTCCAGTGTGTTAACACAATAGTACTTCCAAAAGCTACCCAGAAACAGAGCCAAGACAACATACTGCTATGTGCACTCCAAGATCAGGGGTGGGCTCAGGGAAAAATTTGGGCTCCAAATAATTCCCGTGGCTCTGAAGTCTCCACGGTGGGGACACCTCAGCCAATGTTTTTGCTGCTATAGAACCAACAGCAATGTCCATGCAGGGAGAGAAGGATGCTGAGTTGTCTTGGATAACTCTGTCTTGGAGATTAACACTGGCGAGGTCTCGCTCAGGTCCACTGCAAGTCTCTTTTGAAGTGTTAGAGACAGAGTCCTTTTAAGCGGAAGAAGATGGAGAAAAGTCTGGGTTAAAAGGGACTTAGTCAAAGAAAAAAAACCTAAAAACAACAACAACAAAAAAAAAACAGCAGGGAAGAAGATATTTGGAGAGGCTGTTGGCAAGAGTCCGAGGACAAAACAAGAGGAAAGGTGGAGAATTCAAGCTGTAACCTTCCTGACACATGTTTGGAGCTTGCAAAGTGGGAGGAGAAACAAACTAATTGGTAATATCAGGACAGGAGCCATGCTAGCCTATATAAGCTGGTGGGGCATTTTCTTTTACTATTGTAAAGCTCCTGCACTACCTGGTGAGCTCTCTCTCAAGCAGCTCTCCTCTCTAAGCAGGTAAGCATACTTTGTTCTCTTCCTTTAATGCACAGCAATAAACATGTACCACATTACTGACTGACTTATCTCTGAGTCTTTCTCCTCCACCAAAACACAAAACAAACAGTATTTAGACCATCCGCCTAAATGAAAGCAGCTAGGAAAGGCTCAGGAGTAACACTGAGGCTAGGGAGAGTCGCAGGAATCTTAGTTATCATGAATTTTCTAGCAGGGTGAGGACTTACTAGTGTTTCTTAGCTCAGTTGGCTGAAACTTTGAGAAAAAAAAAAAAAAAAGCACTGGAAATCACCATCTCCTTTCACTGCCTTCCTATTTTGCACAATGAAGAATGCCCAGAGAGTGCTAATGCAGTTGATGTGATCAAATTGCTGCATTTCCATCACAGAGACGAATCTCTGAAAATTGAAAAGGGAATGGATGTAATAAATGTCTGAATCTAAGATGAGCTGCCTTTCTGAACTAATGCTTTGAAATGCATCTTCAGTGGGAAACTCTGACCTTCTCTTTAGCAAGGGTCAAGTGCATGATAATCTCTCTGCTTTAGGGAGTATGCACACATTCCTACACTGGCCACAACATTTTATACCTATATCCAGCTTTCCTCAACCTCCAGCAATTGAATGGGCTGTGCTGAGCTGGAGAGAATCTGGCCCTTTCTTCCTATTGTACTTCAATGCAGGAATTCCTCTAAAAACACGCTGCTGCGCCCAGCGCGGGCTGGCTGCATGGGAACAATTCCGGGAATGCCAGGTACAGTGCCTGCAACTGCGTAGAAGCAGTCACTGGGGCAAGCAAAGACCACGTGTTAAATTAAATCCTCTCAACTGACCAAGAATTACTTGAATTTTGTCAGTGAGGGAGGAAAAATCCAGCCAAGGGCAGGGAGCACTAGATAACTTGGCTGGATTTTTGAGGACAAAAGATGGACACCTAGTTATGCAGGCACTGAGTTGGAAATAAGAATTAGCCATGAGATTTAAAATAATAAGCCAAATAAAAGCCTCTGTTCTGATACCAGCCACAAGCACACAGTGAATATCTCTGGGGCTTGTTTCAGATTCAACAAGCAGATAAAAGTCTATTTGCAGGTGATACAAGGCATCACTGGGGCGCTGCCAGCACAGCGTGACAGGGAAGAAATGTGCACTAGTGGAAGAGGGATTGATTTTGAGAGGTATGAAGTTGCATAACATCAGTGCTCTGCTAGGAGACACATTAACTCTGAAAAGAGGAGAGAAAAAAAAAAACAGTAGATTGGCTTCTTGGCCCTGTTATGACTTCTTATTCATAATGAGAAGCATTTATTTTTCCTGTTCTGTGTTCAGGGGGTCCATTTCGCAGACAATACAAAAGTATTTAGATACTCTTAGCTGAAAAACTCTCCTTCTTGCTTATGTGAGCATCCTTACTGAGGAAGGCAGTGAGATACTTACCCCAAAACATAAAATTTTCTAGGTAAGAGGGGCTGCAAGCTTCTGGCATCAGTGGGGAACAGCAAGAGTACCCCAAAAAGCAGCATATATGAGCACAGACCTTACAGTTTTTAGTTAAGAAACTTGAGATCAAAAAACACATTCACAGACTGATGGAAATAAGGAACAGATAAAAATATATATCTGCTTTCCCAAAATCAAACACTTTGTTGCAGCAGAATAGTCCTTTCATGATTATTTCCATTTTCCTCTTCCTTGCACCAAGAAGAAAAGCCTACTTTTGGACATTGCAATCCAATGTTAACTTAGTTTTAATGACAGGTCTTTACAAGATCTGTTGTAGACTGCCTTCATGCATTATCCACCAAAATACACACTTTCAGCTTTACTTTAAATTCAGTCACCACTATCTTAAGCTTCTCTGAACATCTCCATTGTTCTGGAGTCAACAGCTGGGATGAGCCACTGGCCATTCCATGAAACAAGATAATGTGTTAATGGACCTTTGGTCTGAGCATCTGAGCCAGTTACTGTTTCTTATAATGTAGGAACTCATTAAAAATGCTGCAAAAAATCCTTTTTCACCTCTCCTAATATTGGTTTCCAAATGATTCGCTGCTCCTTTCTTCTTTCTCTTGGCCATTAAATAGAGCTAGCTTAGTCTTCCATGGTCTGGGTTTCTAGACAAATAAAAGTTTTTGGGGAAAAGGTAGATACGCATTTTAATGCTTTGCAATGCAAGTGCTTGCAATCATCTTGGGCATCAATCCCATGAAGGGAAAACACAAATCATTCATAAATCTTGGGCAAAATGAGCTGCTCCTGCTCCCCCCAGCCGCGGCTGCTGTGATGACAGCCGAACCATCACGTGCAGGAGTTGTCACTCAGAGCCTGGGGTGCGATTCAGGGCAACAGTGAAGCCAACATGCTAGATTAGGCTCTTTACAAGGCCATGAAGACCCTCCCTGAAACCAAGCACACTCTTAGCCTGTTACATACCAGGCTGCTCTGCAGATGATGTGTTCACACCCATTTCCTTCCCCTTTAGCACATATAAACTAATAGGAATGGCAACCCAAAGCTCTCTGAGAAATATATGCGATCCCTCCAACAGCCCACTCTTGAAAGACACATCACTTGATGGACGGAGACAAAAATGCATGTGAGTTTAAGCTGCACTGCTGGCCCAAACGTGGCCATGGTCTCCCACCACGCACTCCACTCTTGAGCACTCTGGAAGAACAGGTGCGCAGAGCTCTGACACAGCCATCATGGGGAGTGAAGTTCAGGCTGAGACCGTAGCAGTGAGTCACTTGGTCACCTGGTCTTCCTGCTGTGCCAAGTGTGTTGAGTTGATGCCCATGTAAATCCAGAGCAAAGGAGTTCTCCAGGCCCAGACTGGCACTGTGTGGTACTGATCCCGGCCCTGCGCAGCTTCATCTCAGCAGCACAGCCCCAGACACTGCCAAAGAGCATTTCAGTAGCAGACGAAAGGCTTCACATCTCAGAAGGGTTTATGTGCAATGACTATTATCTCAGGGGGAAAAAAAATGCATGAACAAGAAATAAAAGAATTTCCACTCAGATGTTCACCACAAGAGAAGTCCTTTCCAGTTCATTCTGGCTCTGATTTAGTAAAGTCATGAACTTGCATTGCTTTACTGGGAATTTAAGCATGCACCTAAGTGCTTCCCGTGGCAAAGCAACAAGTATGTGTTTTGATGAATTAGATGGTCTAACGTGACCCATTCTCTTCTCCGCTGTGCAAACTGACCAGACAACAGCTCTGACATCTCTTTGTGAACACACTATGTTCCAAGCTGCAGAGCATCTCCCAATTCCTGCAGTGCAAACAGCTCCCACCCAGCATGCAGTGAAGCACGGAGGGATGCTAGCACTGGACACACAACATTTCCTTGCAATTGCAAATGTAAAAGCAGCATCCCTTGAGTTTATGAATTAGCAACACAGAAGGCATAAGTTAGGTAAAGAGAGAGATTCTTTAAATTGAAAATGTAAATGAATTTTCACCAATGAACAGCATTTATCTTGGCTGAAAATTTTTGCTACTTGATTTAACTGAAAGTGCATCCAATTCACTTATTACATTATTTCAGAATAAAATATGAGAAAAGCAAAGGTTAATGAATCAAGGTAATGAATTATAACTGAGCCAGGAAAAATCCTTCCAGCACTGAGAAACTATTCCTAGCAACACTCTCATCTTTTCTTTTCTTCCTTCTCTATTTAAGCTCCATATCTGTTGTTTCCATCCCCAGTAAAATCCATCCTTCCACCTAGTAGCGCTGTCTTCAGATATGTTCTTGTAGAACCTTGCTTGCAGTAACTGGGTTCTTCCAGAAACAATAAAATCTTTATTTATTATTATCTGTGCAAATCTTTGCTATTTCATGAACTGTCACTATCAGCCCTCCAATACTATATAATAAGAAATTGGCCAGGACATACGTTAACCAGCCATTCCCTCAAGCAGACTCAAAACCTCTTAACCATGTCTTTGATCTGCATGAGTAACACCCAGGGGTGAGGTTGCTTTAGCTTAAAAGTAATCAGTCCCTATATTTTTGAAGTATGAATTCTCTTCCCAGTTGCCAAGAAGACTTATACTGAAGATGTAAGAGAATCAAAATCTAATTCCAATAGTTAGGTGCTCATATCATCTGATTTAGACTATCAATTCACAATCTAAATTCTTTATTTCTCACATAAGCTGTTATTTGCCAGTCAAAACTGATGCAGCTCTAGGTTTGTATTCATTCAACAATGCACTTACTTACTTTGCCTCTTTCCCCGCCATCTACCAAAATTCAGTCTCATTCTTCAGGAAACTGAATGTACTCCAGGGGAAGGGTTGGCCATTTTTAATTTGCTGGCTCAATACTGAGAATTTGGTTTAAGTAAATGAGGAATTGGCTACAAGACATTAAAAAAAAAAAAAAAAAAACATGTAAGGGTCTCATCCAGAAATCTGAATGTAGTTGTCTAGAACTGAATGAAATACCCAAGGGTATTCCAGCCGCAAGGCTCGGGTCCCCTAAAGGGACAATATATCTGCCAGTCTTGTGTGGATACCTCATATACCCTCAAGCACCTAAATTAACACTAAACACCTCTGCTCAGCCTGAAATGTTCCCCTGCCTTATTTAAGTGCTAGTAATTAAGATATAGTGCCTGCTAAACTTGGTAAATCTTTTCATTAGTCCATGAGGGTTACTCGTTACAGGTGCCTATATGTGGTCACCTATCTTGTCCTATGCTGAAGAAAAACAACCAGCACAGGCCGCCTATTGTGCAGGCCTACTGGAGAACTGACAGAGAGAAGGCATCATGATTAAAATAGAATGGAAAATAAGCAGTCTAAATATGGCCTATAATCTCTTAAATCAGTGTTTGGCACTTCTGAAGATAAGGCAGCTAAAATATAATTAAAGGGAACAAAAAATGTAAGTAATGGAGTGAGACACTGCAAAAAAGCTTCACACTAAGCCCATGCTCATGGGAAAAGTTGAACTGACCTCAGAAGGCGACCACATAGAGACCTATGAACCCAACTTTAAGTATCCATTATTGATTGCTGCAAGAAGCACCTACACAAATTCAGAGTGGAAATAAGGCTTAAGCAGCAGGGGAAGCTTAATCACTGAAACAATTTCCTAGATGTGGTGGATCTTGAGATCTTGTCTTGAGATCCCACCAGTGTCCAGCGAGCCAGTGTCTCTTAATGAAATACTGCCCTTCTTGAAAACACCTTTTCACCAGGTGGCCCCAGTTTCCAGTATGCAGCAATAATGAGTGCTGGGGAGAATAAACAGAGGTATTGTAAAATAATGTCTTTTTTTTTTCCCCCATGAATTCTACCGAAGGCTCAAAACATCACCATGGAAAACGGCACTGATGTTAAGATAGACACCAAGGGGGAGAGAAAGCAGAGGAAGCAGAATCCATTGAGCAAAGGTGGAAAAAGAGTCTGCAAAGCTGTTGGCTACATCACTGGGGACATGAAGGAATTTGGAGGCTGGCTAAAAGGTAAACCTACTTCATTGTAACTAATTATGAAGTTCCAAAGAAATATATAAAAAGAAAAATAACTTCTCAACCGTGGGACTCAGAGTGGAACAGAAAGGACTGCCTTGATTGATTTCATTTTTGTAGGAGAAACTCAGTTTTGTAGAGAGAGCCACACACTGCTTAAACCTTGAGGATGACTGAGATGACATTTACCTCCCAACATACTATGTGTAATGTGAATTTTATCTGAGGGAACGTAGCCCAGGATGTTTATTCTGTGTTCTGTCATTCCTTATAACATTCCCCCTTCTATCAGCTGAGTACTTTCTGTCAAGCCTAATGCCACTGTGAAGTTAAATTACACATAGGTAGGTGTGTTTGGTCCCCATCATAAATCAGCAATGGGATACTCGCTCAATTTGCCATCTGTCACAGACGTCATAAATTAGCCAGTTTATATGAGACTGGTTCAGTGTACTTTATAACAGGGGACTCTGGCAAACACACTGTTCATCTCAGCTTTCCCGCTGCAAGACTTAATACAGCCCATAATAAATCTTAGTCAGCTTTTACAGTCTTGTTGATTCATTGCTTCAGTCGTGCTGCCAAGTTCCACTGCCAAAACAATTCCTGAGTTTCAAAAAGAACCATCCCAAATCAGTCTCATCTGTGCTTTTTTTAATTATTATTGTTATTTAATTTGTTCTCCTTCAGATAAACCTCTTACGATCCAGTTCATTGACTGGGTGCTGCAAGGGATATCCCAGGTGATGTTTGTCAATAACCCCCTCAGTGGGCTTATCATAGTGGCTGGTTTCCTGGTACAGAATCCTTGGTGGACACTCACAGGCTGTTTGGGAACAGTCTCAACTTTGACAGCACTTATGCTGGTCCAGGACAGGTAAGTTCATCCTTTGCTCCTTGAAAACCAAACTGACACTTCAAAGCTGACATAGGTGATGAACAAGCGACACGGGTGAAAAGCACAAGTTTAGCCTCAACTAAAACTGCTAGGAACAGATAGATCTTCCAACCAGCTCCATCTGGCAGGGAGGGACATGGGGCACACAGCTGCAGTGATATGCTAGGCTGCAGAGATGTTTAAGGAGTAGTTGAGGTGGAGAAGACATGAAACTCAAGTGTGAGAGATTGCAGGTCAGTGTGTGAGATGTGGCAGGTCATCATCACCACACAGATTCATAACTGTACAACTGTGTTGAAGACTAGTGCAATTGCAGGAGAAAAGAGTTCAAGATGGTTGGGTTTTGTTCCACACAGATCGGCCATAGCAGCAGGCCTGCATGGCTACAATGGGGTCTTGGTGGGATTGCTCATGGCTGTCTTCTCTGCTAAGGGAGACCACCACTGGTGGCTTCTACTTCCAGTAGCACTGGTGTCTATGACATGGTAAGTCACACATCTCTGGCTTCTCAATCCAGCCCATGTGTCTCTGCACTGAGTCCGAGCCATCATGTTTTTATGTGCTTTACAGGATCCAAATGAAAAAGAAATACAACTGGTATGCTTGTGCTTCTAAAGCTGTATTATTATCTGCACTTTTAAACCTGAATGTAAGCCCAAACCAAATGAAATAAATACACACATAATCACAAATGAATCCAGAGGCCATATGGAAAATTGATGGTTAACCAGAGTTAGTTCAATGCCTTAAATGTTAGCCATATTGCTGCAATGCATCAATTCATTCTTGTCTCAAGAGAAACATTATTTTCACCATTCCCTGCCACCATCAACCACAAGTGTTTCATCTGTTTAAGCCACCATATAAAAAGTCATGAAAATTTGCCACTCTGGGTATAGAGTTAGAAAAGCTGCTCAGTAGTTCTAAGACAATGTTTGATGCTCACAAAAACAAACAATACTTTACTCACATATGTGACACCATACTCTGTCAGGTAGTTGGACAGCCAAAAAAATTGAAAATTGGTCTTTGAGTCCTGAATGTCTGGCTGGATATTACTAAATCTCCATGCAGATCATCAGTCTGACTGAAGTTCATGTAGTTTTATACTCACTTTAATAAGCATACTTGCGATACCAATGTTTGCTTCTGATGATGCTGAACCACAAGCCTAAGCTAGGACACTTCATTGCAGTTCACTCAGTCCTGGCCCTGGTGTCATAAATTCAATCCACTTCAAGTATGCTAAAAAAAAAAAAAAAAAAAAAAAATCACTGAAACCGAGTTGGGGAATAACTCCTCTGAATCACCGGAGCTTCACCAGTTGACACCAGCATGATCTTGGCCCCTTCATGGTCACCAAATTAAACACCATATCATGCTGCAAAACATGACAGGAATTCACACACTGCTAACTGAAATGCCCTTTGGAAGGGCATGAAATTTGCAGAGTGATACCAACACATCTCCCACTGTCAGAAAGACTGACAAAAACAATCAGCTTCTAAGAAAAAAAAATGGACAAAATGAATTTCCTGCAGTAGTCCAAATATTTTTTTTTGCCTAGCAGAGTTACTGAGTCATTTGTGATCACAAGCTCCCAGTGAGATCATTATGTTCTTCTTTCGGCCCCATTTTCACCAGTGCTTTAGGCTCAGTCTTCAGTAAGTGGGATCTGCCAGTTTTCACCCTGCCTTTCAACTTGACCTTGACTCTCTCTGGCTGCCTCAGGACCCCATAACCTCTTCTTCCCTACAACTCTCATTCAGCCTGCAACAACAACACCCAACATCACCTGGACTGATGCTGAAGTGTCAATGGTAGGATTCCCTAAAAATATAGCCTTCTCCATTTACAAAGAAACCCACTATAGAGCCATATTGCCATTTACATTACTGCGACAGGTCCTGGCAATAACAGATTGCATTTATGAAACAGCCATTACCAATTCAGAAAGGTTGACTCTAGGAACTGACATCTTTGATAGCTTCAAAATGAAAATATTTTTGGTATTTGGTATCTTTTTTTTACAATTGGACCTAAATGTATTAATTATAATCTTCAAAGGGCCTCTGAAATCTAATTATGCATTACGATGGGTATACTGGTTGTGGCTCCATAGCTCAGATTATGCTGATACTCCAGTTAACTCATAGATTCTACATAGAAAGTGTTGTTTTCTAAAATATCTGCATAAAAATGCAATCCTTTGGTTAAAAAATGAGTATGCAGATATTACTATGACAAACTTGGGTGAAACATATACATACATTTTTAGCTAATATTCAAGTGGGACCTATCCAAAGTGATATTTAATTCTCCTGCATAGCACAGTAAACAACAGGGATACTAGAGTAACAGTTTTCCCTTAAGGCTCAGCAGACTATTTTAAGCAGTTCCCAGGGAGTTATTAAGAAAAGGAAATTAATTGATGCTAAACAGCAATCCACATAGGTGACATTTCTAAAGGGATCTTTATCTATGATAGATAATTTTATGGGGACCATAAACAGACATGGGTGGGACAGAACATTTTGAGGAAGATTGTCTCAGAATCACCTCTATGCTGTAACCAAGTAGGACTCCGTCCCACCAACTCTGCAATTCTCAAGCATTCATATTCCTAGTAAATCCCAAGGGTGTCTGAGATATACAAACAGACATAGTCATACTGGTGTTCTTGTTCTCTGATCTGCCCACCCAGAGGTGAACACCTTTCTGAAGACATTATCTACACAAGCACTTCCATCTTCTGTGTTCATTGTCATGATCCGTAATCATTTGTAGAAATGGCCAAGACAAAGTCAATAGCACATCTAAAGTCAATAAATAAACCCTTCTGAGTCCTTTAATGGAAGATATTTACCTTTGAGACCAAAAATTTGGCCCAGGAGCTACCAATACCAGCTGAAAGAACAAGGCATTAATTATTTTCATTAAAGCTCTGTAGAAATGCCATGCTTTCTCCCTAGAACTGTACACTCTTCCTACCTACAATCTGGAAAGCAAGACCACATCCAGCAAATGCTGAATACAGGCCAAGCCTGTATTCTAGAAAATGACACATTCTGCCCCAGTTGATTCTTTTCTCAGTATCTTAGAGATAAAATAATTAGATCTACCAAATTAGAGAGATGCAATGTAGTGTGAAACGCTTGATAAATAGAGTGAATTTCTATACTGAGGCAGAAAGTGGATGCTCTAAGTTCTTGTGATTGACAACACACCATGATCCCCATTACCTAGCTTGCTTTGGGGTTACTGATTAAAACATCCTAGTTCTAGGTTTACAGAGGAAAAACATAGCAGTAGCAATGTGGGTTGAGAAATGCATGAATACGTTTAGAGAGAGTCGCAATAACTACCAGCTCCATCACACCCTGAGTCAACTTCCCAGAACAACCGCCCAGTTGCTGAGTGAAAGGAGATTCACCAGTGAATTTGTCAGGACATCAGATAAAAATTTGAGCACTTAGTAATTTCCCTCCTCATCTGTCCGAATTGGGGGCAAATCCATTCTTCTATCAGGGTCTCTAGGCCATGAATTATTTTAACAAGAAGTCTCCTCAAGAACACATTTGAAGCCAGATTCCCTTGGTTTCAAGGCTGATGTACTGAGCTGGGTTTTTTGATGCCTGGTAGCACAGGCTGCTGCTATGGGCACTAAAAGTTTGTCTTTTCTTCTATCCTGACAGCTAATTTTTACAAAACCTCCAGAACTTAACAGAACTTCTATCATTCAGTCAAATTAGACTGAAAGTGGCCAAGAAAACTAGGTTTTTCAAAAAAATGAATCAACAAAACAGATAACAAATTGTCCTTTCTTTCATTCTTGCAGTTGCTCCAATCCATTCCGGTCGGAGTTAGTCAGGTATATGGCTGTGATAACCCCTGGACTGGGGGGATTTTCCTTGTTGCTCTATTTCTCTCTTCTCCGCTCATTTGTCTGCACGCAGCAATTGGATCAGCAGTGGGGATGCTGGCAGGTAAAGATTTGATTTCTGTCACAGATTTATACAGAAGCACAGCAAATATAAGAACTTGAGTGACTGTAACTTTTACAGTTACAAATGTTTTTTCCATTGGAAAATGACAGCTTGAAAAAGGATATAGACTTATGTCTTAAAAATTCTTTTGATTGACTTCCCCATTTTCTTAACTCATTTTACAGCAGTGGAAATGTTGGGAAGAAAGAAATGTATTTTTCTTTGAAATGATTTTTTATCATGAAATATTCCATTTCTGGGGACATCCTGATGCTTTTAGGAGCAGTTTAATAAAAAAAACATGACCATGAGTCTGAATGTGCAGGCCTCAGGGATGCATTTACAGTTCAAATGTATCCTTGTTCACCCATATATCTTCCATTGAAATCACAGGGCCAAATTCAGCTCAGCCACACCAGGTAAAGTCCATACTGATTGCATTAGATTAACATGGCTTTAGTCTTAGATTGTAACAACTTGTCTACAAATAGGAACTTGGCCTACACAGGCACGCTTGAGCCGTGGAAAACTTGGAACAACTCCATTTCTAAGCTGCTTTTATTGATTTGACCATGGAATTTTTGACTTATTTTACAGCCCTGAGCTTAGCAACATCTTTTAGCAAAATCTACTCTGGCTTGTGGAATTACAACAGTTCCCTCTCCTGCATCACAATCGGAGGCACGTTCTATGCATTCACCTGACAGACACATTTGTTGGCAATTGCTTGTGGTATGTACGCTGTGGATTTTCACTGATGCTGTATTTCCTTTTGAAGATACAAAATGCATTTGTACTAGGGGTGGGCTGGAGCCAGATGGGTCACATCTAGACCGACAGATGGACTTAGGTGCGATGGACAAATGATTGAGGTGGATGTTGAGCTATTGCTTTATCACACCCTCACAAAACAAAAACAGTGCAATTGTCTTCAGCCAAGGATTACATTCAAAACAAAAGAAATGATAGATGCTGATTAACTAAAGTCTTTGAAATCAGATGTTTCTTTTTGAGGTATTGAATGTGTTCATCAGGTGTTGCTGGATGCATCATGTTGGTCTTTCTCAGTGAAGATATGTCAGATTCCTTCTTTGGAGAAGGGCATATCTAACCCTTGAGAAAACCGGAGCTCAAGATCAGCCTGCATCCATAATTAGACAGTACAATTTCCTACCTCTATTGAAATGGCATGAGTTAGGCACCACAGAATGATTGAAGAATTATTTATAAGGCAATTCCATATGAAATTTCAATATCACGGAGAGCTGTGACTGAAACTATTGCTCATTTAGTGTGCATATAAAAAAGATTTAGCTTTGTATCTCATTGACCCACCTTCTAGCCCTGGAGGCAGGATAAATGTGGGTGGAAGGGCTATTTCCCTATTTAACCCCATCCATCAGGCTACGTACTTTCCACACCAGTATATATTTCAAAAGCCTGTTTCTACAGTCACAATTTTCATTACTCCATCTCTTTTCCTGTTTTGCCCTTTCCGCAGGCTCCGAGTTGAAGGGGACGCTCTGTGCAAAGGCAAGTTGTATGAGGGGGCTACCCAGATAGTTTTGTAAATACTGGTTAGGCAGAAGGAGGGAGTTACCCGAGGCAGCATGAGAGCTTGCTCAAGATGCTTGTCCTTTCCTGGCTCCTCAGTGCTATGAGCAACTGAACTCACCAGGAATTATCTTTCTTCTTACAGCACTCTTTAGTGCCTACATGGGAGCAACACTGACTAATATGTTGGCTGTGGTAAGTAGTTTATTAGCTTCGTACAACACAGTAGGACAGTCTTGTTTCCAAATACAAATTTAAACACTTTGTATGTGCTCCTGACTTGTGAGGCAAAAGATGGAGACTTGGAGAACAATTCGGCCAAATGCAGAAGAGACCCAGGAGAGGGACACAGTCTGCTCAGGGAGTTGTGGTCCCCACTGAAACAGGTCACTTGCAACCATTATTTACCATTTTTCATGCCTGGAGCTCACATGAACTTCCAGAGATCGGTCCTTAACACCCCCAAAATAGTTACGTGGCCATACTTTTTGCCTGGAGCAACGGAGAAAGGGACCTGCCATGTGTGTGAGCAAACCTTGAGTTTGTTTCTAATTGCTTTGCCCGAGTGCCAAAAAGCAGTAAGTACTACAGACCTTGGTAAAACTGAATGTTTCTGGTACTGTATAGGAGATGGATATCTTTATGATCTGTAAGGTCATAAAAATCTCCTGGGGGAAGCAGAACACAGACCTTGAGACAGAAGATG
This sequence comes from Tinamus guttatus, assembly GCF_059628265.1. Classification (NCBI taxonomy): domain Eukaryota; kingdom Metazoa; phylum Chordata; class Aves; order Tinamiformes; family Tinamidae; genus Tinamus; species Tinamus guttatus. The sequence continues at coordinate 15,588 of NW_028289276.1, read as the reverse complement.
TTTGCCTGGCCTGAGTGATAAGGAGCATGGAGGTGGCTGCTCAGCCAGTTTCACAGCTGACCTCCTCTAAAAACCAGTTGATGCCGGCTGCTTGATCAAGCTTGCAGCCAACTTAACTGCAGACATCTTCTAAACTAGTTTTGGAGGCAAAACACCCGGGAAGGAGGAAGACGATGAGAAAGACAGGACCCTCAGATTGAGGGCTGGGACCCCTTCCCCCCTCCCCCCCGCCCCCTCCCCTGCCATTGGTATGTGCGCATGCGCACCCTGGAGAGAGGGCCCAGAGAGTGGTGATCAGCGGTGCAGAGTCTAGTTGGAGACCTGTAGCTAGCGGGGTCCCCCAGGGGTCAGTCCTTGGTCCAGTCCTGTTCAATTTATTCATCAATGACCTGGATGAAGGCACAGAGTGCTCCCTCAGCAAGTTTGCTGATGATACCAAACTGGGAGGAGTAGCCGATACCCCAGAGGGCTGTGCTGCCATCCAGAGGGACCTGGACAGACTGGACAACTGGGCGGTGAAAAACCTCATGCATTTCAACAAGGCCAAGTGCAAGGTCCTGCACCTGGGGAGGAATAACCCCAGACACCAGTACAGGCTGGGGACCGAGCTTGTGGAGAGCAGCTCTGCGGAGAAAGACCTGGGTGTCATGGTGGATGACAAGTTGACCATGAGGCAGCAGTGTGCCCTCGTGGCCAAGAAGGCCAATGGAATCCTGGGCTGCATTAAGAAGAGCATCTCCAGCAGGTCGAGGGAAGTGATCCTGCCCCTCTACTCAGCCCTGGTGAGGCCACATCTGGAGTATTGTGTCCCTTTCTGGGCTCCACAGTACAAGAGGGATGTGGAGCTTCTGGAGAGAGTCAAGCGCAGGGCCACAAGGATGATCAGGGGCCTGGAACATCTTGCCTATGAGGAGAGGCTGAGGGAGCTGGGCCTGTTCAGCCTGGAGAAGAGAAGGCTGAGAGGGGATCTAATCAGTGTCTATAAGTACCTCAAGGGAGGGAGTGCAGAGGACGGTGATGGTCTCTTTTCAGTGGTGGCCACTGATAGGACTAGAGGAAATGGCCGGAAACTGAAACACCAAAAATTCCATAGGAACTTAAGGAAAAAATTCTTAACAGTGAGGGTGACAGAGCACTGGAACAGGCTGCCCAGAGAGGTTGTGGAGTCTCCTTCTCTGGAGATCTTCAAAACCCGCTTGGATGCAGTCCTGTGCCACGTGCTCTAGGTGTCCCTGCGTGTGCGGGGGGGTTGGACTAAATGATCTCTAGAGGTCCCTTCCAACCCTAAGCATTCTATGATTCTATGATTCTATGATTCTATGATTAAGCAACTCAAGGCAGTTTGTCATCCCCCTGGCCTGCCTCCTGGGTTGTACTGAGCCTAAGTGCCAGGATGCACCAGGCATAACAAGAGAGTGCAGAGAGAAGGAGGAGGGGAGGAAAAATTCCTAACTTTGAGGCCTGTGCTGTCTCTGTGGCAGCCAGCTTAGCAACTCTCTCTCTCTGATCTGTTCCCATCAAGAGGACGTTCAGTTTCAGTATCCCACCGGCAGGTACTGCCTTGTAAGTAGTTACCCATGTTTCATTTCTTCTACGTGTCTTGCCAGAATAAATGCTCAACGTAGCTATTGCATTTTGTGTGGTTGTTGCCGAATCCCAAACCCATCCAGTACAGGTACCCACTCCTATTTCAGCTCCATCCAAAATCACAGAAGATGCTTAAAGAGAAGGCAGTCCTCTCACCAGAGCTGATTTATAGATGCTCTAGGTTAACACACAATGTCAAGGTCTCATTAAGAAATCCTGCCTCCCTGGGAAGATGCTCCATGAAAAACCAACTCAAGGCTTCCTTGAGAAAGCTCATTCCAAGCTGCCTAGCTCTAAGCTTTGTTCAAGGGCTGAGGGATCAGTTGGAGAAAGTCCCATATTACATAGGGTTTTCTTTATTTTTTTTTCCAGTTTGGGTTGCCATCAGGAACCTGGTCTTTTTGTGTTGCAGCTTGGAGCGGGTCAGGAATGCCAGACAACAACTTCATAGAAGCTGGAACTGACTTTGTTTATTTCGCGTTACGTATCACAATATATAGCAATTCGCACAGCTACATCTCGGTAGAGCATCAGTAATTGGTTACAAGCATTAACGTGCTAACATATCATAGGTTGCTAAGCCGTATCCAAGCGCCTAACCGCAATGGCCACACTGAAATCTCAAGACAGCTGTACTTCCTCAAAGTTGTCTTTTATAATGAGCAACTTTCTCATTTCCCGCCAACTTAGCCCAGTCAAGGACTGGTCAAGAACACCCCCATGTCCCTGTCCTCCACATTTTTGTTTGTCTGCACTGACATTTCTGTTAATAACCACAAACAACTTTGCCATCTACAAGCTACCCCTCTCCAAGGTCACCTATCCAGAAGCCAACTGAGCATATTATCTGAAGGTGAAGAAACATCAGAAGTCTTGCTGCAGGGTGTAAAGGCCCAGGAAGAGAGACAATTTGCAGGGTATAAGGCAAAAGCAGAAGGTAATTCCCCCTCAAAAAAGTGATTTGTGTGCTACAAAGTCAAAAGACAAAAAAAAAAAAACCATCACCTTATGGGTGAAGAGACTTTTTCTTCAATAATTCTTTGTTCCATCCTGTTTAGACGGAATTGTGAGGTGTTGGAAGAACCTCTCCCAAGACCAATTTGCAATGATTTAAGAGCAAATATGCTTAAAAGGACACTTGAAAATCCAAGTCACACCAAACATATTTTGGCATCTGATGGGACTCCTAATTTATGGTTAAAGCCAGTTTACCACAGCAATAGGGTATGTCTTAGAGAGTTTCATAGTAGCAGAGAAGTGGAAAAAAAAGAGTGCTTTTTTTTTTTAACTAGAAAATAGGTGATGAAAAATTCTACCTGGAGGCTCTCTCAGGCCTAGCACAGAGAGCAGTCCATTAATAATCACTATGCACAGGATGGACATGGATTAATTATGGACAGTGTTGCTAATGTGTGCAAGACATGGTAAAAATCACAATAATTGGGGTGTTTGTAAAGCCTTAGCTTTTGGATGTTTTAGCTTGCACTACTCTAATATTTCTTAAAAAAAAAAAAAACAGACCCACCCAACTGCAGAGAAAAGTCTGTAAATCTGTCTTTAGAAAGAATATTTTCTTGAAAAGAGAAGAAGAACAAAACAAAACATGATCTTCTGTTAATCTCATGTTGTTTTTTACAGATCTGGTCATGGGTTGTAAAAGGAGGGGACAGCAGCAAAGTCATTGTTGTCTCATCCCTATATAATGAAATGTCTCCTTCCGGTCTGTGCCATAAATAGAATTATTTTGAAATGATCTCCTTGACCTCCTGTCCTAAACTTTCTCCCCACAACCTGTAACTATCAAGCAGGAAATGTGCATGTCCCAGACTGTTGCTGAAGTCACTGCTCTGCCATTTCCCCTCTGCACCAGCATCGGAAAGGGTTAGCAGTGGCCTGGTGGATTGTAAGATAAATAACCAGCATCTCTTGCCAACTCCAGCCCTGGAGAACATCATGGCAGCAGATTAGTGTAGGTGAGCTCTGGAGCAGACAAGTGATGTGCTATCCTTCCATGGACTCCTAGGGTCCGGAGACAGCAAAGGAGGAAGTTGTCTTTGCATCTCACAAACAGACTCTGGTGACTACTTCAATGGGTGTTATCTTGGCCACCTTTCTACTTGACTCATCAAGATGAGTCAAGCCCATAAACCTGCTCTTCCTAGCCCGTGAGCCTGCTTTGTCGCCATGCACCCTTCCCTAAATCCCAAATGAAATTAAGACCGGCAATAAGGAAGCTGACCATTCCAGGTAATAAACTAAAATAGAGCATGCAAAGGACTTCAAGGAATAATTCTCAGCGAGGGCTCAGAAGCTAATCTGGGTTTCTGTGAAATGCCTAGGTGTTGCTGAAACTAGATACACAGCAGAAACAGACAGAGGAGTCACCAACCTTGAGAAAATATGAGCTAGATTCCGACTTCTTCACCACAGATACTTTCCTTCATCCCCAGATCCTGGTCCTTCACTTGGCATTAGTCTACATGCAGTGAAGTACCCAGTGGGAAAGTGGATCAAAATCTGTTCCTTTTGTGGCAGAGTAAATAAAAAGTAGATTGTGAATACAGCAGCTGATATATGAGGCTGGGAAAGGAAAATGTCTTTTATAAATACCAAAAAGATCTGAGTGAAAAATATTTGAGATGAACAGCTGGCAATATTTTCTGGTGAAGTGTTAGGTTTTCAAATTACAGTATTTCTTTATGAATGAGACTTCAGAGATGGCTTGTAAGATACACCATTTGCTATGTTTTCCTTGATATATTTCTACATAACATTTTATGACATTAATTAAAAAGAAATACTCATAGATCATTGAGTTTGATGTAGGTTTTCCTCTATTTTTCATTGCTGAGCTTGAAAAGACAGCTCTTAAGTTACAGCTACAAAGGTAGCTCTTAAATTACATCAAACGGTCTAGAGGATATTGTAAAATAAAACTATGAAATCAGCAGTGGGAGCAGAATGTTCCAGATATTTGGAAAACTTCTATACATTATATTTAAGGCATTTGGCTGCATGAATAACTTCTTAAATATACATGTGTGAAGTCTGCTTCTGTAACAGGAGGCAGAGGCAGCTGAAGGCATGGCGCTGTGCCTACAGAAGTACAGTCAAGGCTCAAAAACTCAATGTGAGCAGGACATAAGAACTTGATCCAATTCCTAGGGATGTCACTGGACCCCAGATCGAGATTGGATTAGGCCAGTGTGGGAAACTGAGAAACTGTGAGAAACTATGGGAAGCTGTGGGAACGGTGAAAGTTAGGAGTGAGAAACTGTGAAAGTTAGGAATAACAGATTAGCACAGGAGTCCTCAAACTATGTCCCACGGGCCAGATACAGCCCCCCAGGGTCCTCAATCCGGCCTGCCGGTATTTACAGAACCCCCCCCGCCCCTCCCCCGCCGGGGGTTGGGGGGGGAACCAAACAGCCGCAGATGACTTCCTGCCACTTAATCTGTGCGCCGGCCTCCGCAGCCCCCAAGCACCCGCCGGGACTGGGCTGAAACCAGCGCCTCGTCCTCAACCTGCCCCCTCCAGGGGGCGCCTCTCAGCTACAAACCGCGCCCCGTCCTCCTCCTCCTCCTCTGCGATGCGCGGCAGGTGAGAGGCACGGGCATCTCCTCTGCCGGGCAAGCTCAGTCGGCAGCCTCTGGACTGCGAGGCCCAGCCAACTCGGGCAAATTGCCAGAGCCCCGGCGCGGCAAAGTTCCTTCGGTCCCTTCTGGCCACCCTTTCCGGACTGCGTGGCCGGGCTGAGGAGGGGGGTGGTGGCATCAGCGAGGTGGGCGGCTCCCCCATCTCTCCCTCCCTCCCTCCAGCTCCCAGGCAGGACAAGCAAGCCAGCACCAGTGGGAAGCGCGCGCACCATCATGTCAAAAAAAAGACAAATTGACTCCGAGTGCAGGGTATTCCAAGAAAAGTGGACTTCTGATTATTTTTCCACAGAGTACAAAGAAAGAGCTGTTTGTCCGATATGCCAGAATTCAGTGTCTGTGTTCAAGGAATACAATTTGCGTCGACACTACGAAACTCAACATAAAGATAAATATGATCCATTGGTCGGACAAGTGAGAAAAGATAAAATATTAAGACTGAAACATGGATTGACAACTCAGCAAAATACTTCTGTGAAGCAAAAGCAGCTCAATATATCATCACTTCGAGCAAGCTATCAAGTTGCCAAGCTCATAGCGCGCACTTGCAGAACATTCATAGAGGGAGAGTTTGTTAAAGAATGCCTTCTTTCTGTTGCCAAAGAGATGTGTCCAGAGAAGGCGGATTTATTTAGTACAGTGAGTTTTTCAGGACCTACAATTACACGAAGGATTGAAGAAATGGGGGAAAATTTGAATCTGCAGTTGCAAAACTCCTCAAAAAAACTTTGCTATTTCTCATTGGCACTCGACGAAAGCAATGATGTTCGTGATTCTGCACAACTTCTAATTTTCATTCGTGGGGCAAATGATTCTTTCAAAGTCACAGAGGAGCTTGCTGCACTGAAAAGCATCAAAGGAACAACTACAGGAGAGGATATCTATGAGAAAGTTTGCCAAACTATGAATGATTTGGAGCTGGACTGGGGTAAACCATTCAGTGTGACCATTCAGTGGGATCCTTGGGTGCGTTAAGACGAGCGTCTCCAGCAGGTCGAGGGAGGTGATCCTTCCCCTCTACTCAGCCCTGGTGAGGCCGCATCTGGAGTATTGTGTCCAGTTCTGGGCTCCACAGTACAAGAGGGATGTGGAGCTGCTGGAGAGAGTCCAGTGCAGGGCCACAAGGATGATCAGGGGCCTGGAACATCTGCCCTATGAGGAGAGGCTGAGGGAGCTGGGCCTGTTCAGCCTGGAGAAGAGAAGGCTGAGAGGGGATCTGATCAGTGTCTATAAGTACCTCAAGGGAGGCAGTGAGGAGGATGGTGCTGGCCTCTTTTCCCTGGTGGCCACCGACAAAACTAGAGGTAATGGCCACAAAGTGAAGCATCAAAAGTTCCACAGGAACTTAAGGAAAAAAATTTTAACAGTGAGGGTGACAGAGCGCTGGAACAGGCTGCCCAGAGAGGTTGTGGAGTCTCCTTCTCTGGAGATCTTCAAATCCCGCTTGGATGCAGTCCTGTGCCACGTGCTCTAGGTGTCCCTGTGTGTGCAGGGGGGTTGGACTAGATGACCTCTAGAGGTCCCTTCCAACTTTAAGCATTCTATGATTCTATGACAACTGATGGTGCTCCTAGCATGGTGGGGGTCCATGAAAGGAGTGATTGCACGCATTAACAAAGAGATGGACAAATGCAACCATTCACATCCTATAGCCATACACTGCATCATCCACCAACAAGCACTGTGTTGTAAATCACTGAAGCTGGACTCTGTCATGAAAATTGTAATTTCTTGTGTTAACTTCATTAGAGCTCATGCACTAAACCACAGTTTCAGGAATTTCTGTCTGAGCTAAATGTTGCCTATGAAGATATTCTGTACCACACAGAAGTCCGTTGGCTGAGTCGAGGGAGAGTTTTGAAACGGTTTTATGACTTACTTCCACAGGTTTATGTTTTTATGCTTTCTAAAAACAAGGAAGTACCAGAGCTCAAAGATGCAGAATGGAAATGGCACCTTGCGTTTCTGACAGATGTAACAGAGCTACTCAACGGTTTCAATGTCCAACTTCAAGGAAAGGGGAAGCTCATCTGTGATATGTATTCACATGTGAAAGCATTTCAAGTCAAATGAGACCTGCTCATTAACCACGTAAAGGAGGAGAACTTCTGCCATCTCCCCACAACTCAAAACCTGTCTGCAGAAAAACCAGCAGTTGCATTCCCAAACAAAACATGTATGGATGTACTAGAAATGTTGCAAAAGGAGTTTCAAATTAGATTTAAAGAGCTTCATCTCCATGAACAGGATGTACAGCTTTTCCGGAACCCATTTTCTGTTGACATTGAAACTGTTGATCCGATTTACCAAATGGAATTGGCCGAACTACAGACTTGTGACTCGCTGAAAGATGCATTCAAATCAAGCATCCTTATTAATTTCTATGCATCTCTTTTTCCTGTTTTTTTGTGCACTACTACAAATAAAATATGTGCAGTGTGCATAGGAATTCATTCATTTTTTTCCAAACTATAGTCCGGCCTCCGACAGTGTCTGAGGGACAGTGAACCGGCCCCCTGTTTAAAAAGTTTGAGGACCCCTGGATTAGCAGATAGAGAAACCTAAAACACAGGCCGGGCGCACCAATCTCTGGTTGGTTACCTGTTGTCCGTTAGCAGGATTGGACCCAGATAGCAAGAGTCAAGGAATTGGCAGGAGGCAGAGGGAGGGAGCGTGTGGACAGCGTGTGGACAGTGCATGCTCACATACTCGGAGAAGATATAAGTTTGGTCTGATGCTCAATAAAAGGGCTTCAGGCTTCTGGTCCTAAACCTTAAGCCCCTGCTCCTTCGATGATTCCCACAGGCCAGGACATTTATATATCTGTCAAATTCTCACGGGAAGGGAGAGCTTTCAGAGTCTAAACTGAAATCTCCTTTGTAAGGGACTCATACCCCAGAGAGAGGGGCCAAGGCTAATGCAAGAGGGTGAAGGCAAAGGCCAAGTTTCATTCGTATGTCAAAATCCGTGCTCTCATATAGAGTACACACTTTATGACCAGTGTAAATCAGCACAATTTCTTTGACTGGTGCAATTTCAGGTTGCTTTTCCTGAGCTACAGGACCATTTTAGCAGTACTGTAGAGGAACGATGCATCCAGAAGAGAAAAACAACAAAAGAGCAAGGCCATGTCTCATTTAGACATTGTACCTCAGTCTGAATTAATTCTTCATTCCACGCTATCCAGAGAATTCAAAGTCTTCCTGTAACCCTATGCAGAATAATATTTATTTGAAAACTTGCCACACATGTCACTTGGTCAGAATATGTGTATTGTGTTTTTTTCCCAATATCACTCCTAACAGTCTTTTCTTACAGACTTAATTTATCTTATTATTGAAACTATTCTGTAACTTTTTTTCTTTATATCAGATAAATAAATAATAAATAATAATTATTATTACTATTATTATTATATAATTATACTATTAATTATTTTTATAATATTCATTATATTGTTATTAATAATTTATAAATAATAATTAATACTATTCAGAGTTCACATATCACTGTTGTTCTCAAGAGCTCTTTTTGCATCCTTGGTTTGGACACATAAACATAAGCAATATCAGGACTGCAAAAAGACATTTTGGTGGGGCAGGAGTTTTTTGGCCTCTTTTCTGGACTACTACTTTCCCAGTGCAAGCACCACATAGTGAAAAAAAAAATCCCACAGCATTAAACGTCTTTTTTAAAAAGGAGCCACTTAAAACTCTGACATCTGCTTGGAAAAAAAAAATATCAGCCAAAAGTCCTGTAACAATCATCTCCTTTATCTGACTCTCCTGGATTGTAAATTTTGTTGGTTTGTGCTTTTACCGTGCTGTACCTGAAATACAATCTGTATAAAGAACATTTGTGTTGATAATTATCTTTTGAGTAGTCTTTTGAATCTTGACATTCAATATAAGGGATAAATTAATACAAAATTGTATGCTAGTCATAACTAGGGATATTTCACATGCTAAGAAAAAGCCCAAGGATGAGGACATGGAGATAAGTATTCAGAGGAAATACTTGAATACTTCCCCATCCCTTAGAGTCCAAGCATGGTGAAGGCTAGTACTGCAAGAGAAATATTAGTCACAAATAAACATCTTTCTGGAGCTTTCTTTTTGTAGTTCTCAAATCCATATTATGGAAACTTTAAATGAGATGGGGAGAGAGTAAAAATTGCAAAGTGAAAACACCCCAACGACTTGAGAACCTCACTTTGCTTATTTTCAAAGGCATAGATAGCCCAAAGTAATTAAGCTACCATACAACAAACAGAAATGTTTAAGCAGCAATTGGAAGCCATAATATTTCATGTGGGCCAAAAGACCTGGATTAGGTCCCCAAAGACTATGTCAGTACTGGTAAATGGAAAAGATCAGGTGCTAGCACACGTGCATCATCACTGCTTAACTGTTAACACACACCCTGCCACAGCCTCAGCTTCTGTCAACCAGTATCTCCAAGGCAATGCCTGGACATGGCTCAGCAGACAGCGTGGACCTCTCTTATCTGGCCAGCACGTCCTAAACCACTTAACATCTAAAATATTGCAAACGAACTCACTAGGTTAAATCTCTGAAAGGGCTCTGGCACTTAAATCTCTGGTTGAGACATCCCAGCTGACTATGAGGACATGTTATCCCATCTCAGGGAAAACAGTTTTGCTTCATAACATTCCTGCAGTTTTCATCAGCAGAAGGCCCTTCATGCCTTTGCCAGCTGTACAAGTCCTCATGGGGCCATACAGGCTGGAGGGATGATCCTGGGGCAATAAGACTGCATCTGAGACCAGATGAAATCCTGCACACAATCCCTTGAAAGCCTGAAAGCTATTCCTATTTGCAGAATGTATTTAACCACCATTAGAAGTCGTCCTTACAAGAAATTCAAAGGCTTACAAGTGAGCAATGAAATCAGTCCTGCAGTCAAACAAAAATACTCATGTAGGAAAAGATGACTCGGTTGTACTTGCAGTGTACTTGTTTCCACTTGGTGTACTTGTTTCCACTTTTAGGTCCATGAAGTCATTGGGAATACCTTAGTGAGTAAAATAAAACCACATGTGCATGATTGCAAAAGTGGGGCTTTAAATACAGACACTTTCAAGGAAACTCTGCAATTTCCTTTCTCCTGCCTTCCGTAAAAAAAAAAATAGAGAGAGATCAGAAAATGGATGGGAACCATGAGCTTGGAAAACTGACAAACTCCTACAAAACTTCTCACTAAGATTAAGCATTATTGGATCAGTCATCAGTTTAATCAGGTAAGCCCAAGATCAACAGGAGTCTAAGGATCAGATTTCTTAATCAGAATAAATAAAGAACTAATACTAGGAAAGGCGTGCTCCTGG